>NW_028116673.1:0-54481 GCF_964273445.1 Streptopelia decaocto | reverse complement strand
GATTTGAAAAGTTTCAATGGGAATGGGAAGAATTGGGACAAAAATTGGAAAATTTTTAAGGGACTTTGAAAAAATTTCAACTGGAATTTTAGCCATTTTGTTACGTGAAATTGTAAACATGTGGCCATGGATTTTGAAAATTCTAGAGAGAATTTTAAAAGCTTTAACAGAATTTCTACAATTTTGAGAGGGATTTGAAAAGTTTCAATGGGAATGGGAAGAATTGGGACAAAAATTGGAAAATTTTTAAGGGACTTTGAAAAAATTTCAACTGGAATTTTAGCAATTATTTGACGGGAAATTGTAAACATGTGGCCATGGATTTTGAAAATTCTAGAGAGAATTTTAAAAGCTTCAACAGAATTTCAACAATTTGGAGAGGGATTTGACAAGTTTCAATGGGAATGGGAAGAATTGGGACAAAAATTGGAAAATTTTTAAGGGACTTTGAAAAAATTTCAACTGGAATTTTAGCAATTTTTTGACGTGAAATTGTAAACATGTGGACATGGATTTTGAAAATTCTAGAGAGAATTTTAAAAGCTTCAACAGAATTTCAACAATTTTGAGAGGGATTTGAAAAGTTTCAATGGGGATGGGAAGAATTGGGACAAAAATTGGAAAATTTTTAAGGGACTTTGAAAAAATTTCAACTGGAATTTTAGCCATTTTTTGACGTGAAATTGTAAACATGTGGACATGGATTTTGAAAATTCTAGAGAGAATTTTAAAAGCTTCAACAGAATTTCAACAATTTTGAGAGGGATTTGAAAAGTTTCAATGGGAATGGGAAGAATTGGGACAAAAATTGGAAAATTTTTAAGGGACTTTGAAAAAATTTCAACTGGAATTTTAGCCATTTTTTAATGTGAAATTGTAAACATGTGGCCATGGATTTTGAAAATTCTAGAGAGAATTTTAAAAGCTTCAACAGAATTTCAACAATTTTGAGAGGGATTTGAAAAGTTTCAATGGGAATGGGAAGAATTGGGACAAAAATTGGAAAATTTTTAAGGGAGTTTGAAAAAATTTCAACTGGAATTTTAGCCATTTTTTGACGTGAAATTGTAAACATGTGGACATGGATTTTGAAAATTCTAGAGAGAATTTTAAAAGCTTCAACAGAATTTCAACAATTTTGAGAGGGATTTTAAAAGTTTCAATGGGAATGGGAAGAATTGGGACAAAAATTGGAAAATTTTGAAGGGACTTTGAAAAAATTTCAACTGGAATTTTAGCCATTTTGTTACGTGAAATTGTAAACATGTGGCCATGGATTTGAAAATTCTAGAGAGAATTTTAAAAGCTTCAAGAGAATTTCAACAATTTTGAGAGGGATTTGCAAAGTTTCAATGGGAATGGGAAGAATTGGGACAAAAATTGGAAAATTTTTAAGGGACTTTGAAAAAATTTCAACTGGAATTTTAGCCATTTTTTGACGTGTAATTGTAAACTTGTGGCCATGGATTTTGAAAATTCTAGAGAGAATTTTAAAAGCTTTAACAGAATTTCAACAATTTTGAGAGGGATTTGAAAAGTTTCAATGGGAATGGGAAGAATTGGGACAAAAATTGGAAAATTTTTAAGGGACTTTGAAAAAATTTCAACTGGAATTTTAGCCATTTTTTGACGTGAAATTGTAAACATGTGGACATGGATTTTGAAAATTCTAGAGAGAATTTTTAAAGCTTCAACAGAATTTCAACAATTTTGAGAGGGATTTGAAAAGCTTCAATGGGAATGGGAAGAATTGGGACAAAAATTGGAAAATTTTTAAGGGACTTTGAAAAAATTTCAACTGGAATTTTAGCCATTTTTTGACGTGAAATTGTAAACATTTGGACATGGATTTTGAAAATTCTAGAGAGAATTTTAAAAGCTTCAAGAGAATTTCAACACTTTTGAGAGGGATTTGAAAAGTTTCAATGGGAATGGGAAGAATTGGGACAAAAATTGGAAAATTTTTAAGGGACTTTGAAAAAATTTCAACTGGAATTTTAGCCATTTTTTGACGTGAAATTGTAAACATGTGGCCATGGATTTTGAAAATTCTAGAGAGAATTTTAAAAGCTTCAACAGAATTTCAACAATTTTGAGAGGGATTTGAAAAGTTTCAATGGGAATGGGAAGAATTGGGACAAAAATTGGAAAATTTTTAAGGGACTTTGAAAAAATTTCAACTGGAATTTTAGCCATTTTTTGACGTGAAATTGTAAACATGTGGCCATGGATTTTGAAAATTCTAGAGAGAATTTTAAAAGCTTCAACAGAATTTCAACAATTTGGAGAGGGATTTGAAAAGTTTCAATGGGAATGGGAAGAATTGGGACAAAAATTGGAAAATTTTTAAGGGACTTTGAAAAAATTTCAACTGGAATTTTAGCCATTTTTTGACGTGAAATTGTAAACATGTGGCCATGGATTTTGAAAATTCTAGAGAGAATTTTAAAAGCTTCAACAGAATTTCAACAATTTTGAGAGGGATTTGAAAAGTTTCAATGGGAATGGGAAGAATTGGGACAAAAATTGGAAAATTTTTAAGGGACTTTGAAAAAATTTCAACTGGAATTTTACCATTTTTTTTACGTGAAATTGTAAACATGTGGCCATGGATTTTGAAAATTCTAGAGAGAATTTTAAAAGCTTTAACAGAATTTCTACAATTTTGAGAGGGATTTGAAAAGTTTCAATGGGAATGGGAAGAATTGGGACAAAAATTGGAAAATTTTGAAGGGACTTTGAAAAAATTTCAACTGGAATTTTAGCCATTTTTTTATGTGAAATTGTAAACATGTGGACATGGATTTTGAAAATTCTAGAGAGAATTTTAAAAGCTTCAACAGAATTTCAACAATTTTGAGAGGGATTTGAAAAGTTTCAATGGGAATGGGAAGAATTGGGACAAAAATTGGAAAACTTTTAAGGGACTTTGAAAAAATTTCAACTGGAATTTTAGCCATTTTTTGACGTGAAATTGTAAACATGTGGACATGGATTTTGAAAATTCTAGAGAGAATTTTAAAAGCTTCAACAGAATTTCAACAATTTGGAGAGGGATTTGAAAAGTTTCAATGGGAATGGGAAGAATTGGGACAAAAATTGGAAAATTTTTAAGGGACTTTGAAAAAATTTCAACTGGAATTTTAGCCATTTTTTTACGTGAAATTGTAAACATGTGGCCATGGATTTTGAAAATTCTAGAGAGAATTTTAAAAGCTTCAAGAGAATTTCAACAATTTTGAGAGGGATTTGAAAAGTTTCAATGGGAATGGGAAGAATTGGGACAAAAATTGGAAAATTTTGAAGGGACTTTGAAAAAATTTCAACTGGAATTTTAGCCATTTTGTTACGTGAAATTGTAAACATGTGGACATGGATTTTGAAAATTCTAGAGAGAATTTTAAAAGCTTCAACAGAATTTCAACAATTTGGAGAGGGATTTGAAAAGTTTCAATGGGAATGGGAAGAATTGGGACAAAAATTGGAAAATTTTTAAGGGACTTCGAAAAAATTTCAACTGGAATTTTAGCAATTATTTGACGTGAAATTGTAAACATGTGGCCATGGATTTTGAAAATTCTAGAGAGAATTTTAAAAGCTTCAAGAGAATTTCAACAATTTTGAGAGGGATTTGAAAAGTTTCAATGGGAATGGGAAGAATTGGGACAAAAATTGGAAAATTTTTAAGGGACTTTGAAAAAATTTCAACTGGAATTTTAGCCATTTTTTGACGTGAAATTGTAAATATGTGGACATGGATTTTGAAAATTCTAGAGAGAATTTTAAAAGCTTCAAGAGAATTTCAACAATTTTGAGAGGGATTTGAAAAGTTTCAATGGGAATGGGAAGAATTGGGACAAAAATTGGAAAATTTTTAAGGGACTTTGAAAAAATTTCAACTGGAATTTTAGCCATTTTTTGACGTGAAATTGTAAACATGTGGCCATGGATTTTGAAAATTCTAGAGAGAATTTTAAAAGCTTCAACAGAATTTCAACAATTTGGAGAGGGATTTGAAAAGTTTCAATGGGAATGGGAAGAATTGGGACAAAAATTGGAAAATTTTTGAGGGACTTTGAAAAAATTTCAACTGGAATTTTAGCCATTTTTTTATGTGAAATTGTAAACATGTGGACATGGATTTTGAAAATTCTAGAGAGAATTTTAAAAGCTTCAACAGAATTTCAACAATTTTTAGAGGGATTTGAAAAGTTTCAATGGGAATAGGAAGAATTGGGACAAAAATTGGAAAATTTTTAAGGGACTTTGAAAAAATTTCAACTGGAATTTTAGCCATTTTTTGACGTGAAATTGTAAACATGTGGACATGGATTTTGAAAATTCTAGAGAGAATTTTAAAAGCTTCAACAGAATTTCAACAATTTTGAGAGGGATTTGAAAAGTTTCAATGGGAATGGGAAGAATTGGGACAAAAATTGGAAAATTTTTAAGGGACTTTGAAAAAATTTCAACTGGAATTTTAGCCATTTTTTGACGTGAAATTGTAAACATGTGGACATGGATTTTGAAAATTCTAGAGAGAATTTTAAAAGCTTCAACAGAATTTCAACAATTTTGAGAGGGATTTGAAAAGTTTCAATGGGAATGGGAAGAATTGGGACAAAAATTGGAAAATTTTTAAGGGACTTTGAAAAAATTTCAACTGGAATTTTAGCCATTTTTTTACGTGAAATTGTAAACATGTGGACATGGATTTTGAAAATTCTAGAGAGAATTTTAAAAGCTTCAAGAGAATTTCAACAATTTTGAGAGGGATTTGAAAAGTTTCAATGGGAATGGGAAGAATTGGGACAAAAATTGGAAAATTTTTAAGGGACTTTGAAAAAATTTCAACTGGAATTTTAGCCATTTTTTGACGTGAAATTGTAAACATGTGGACATGGATTTTGAAAATTCTAGAGAGAATTTTAAAAGCTTCAACAGAATTTCAACAATTTGGAGAGGGATTTGAAAAGTTTCAATGGGAATGGGAAGAATTGGGACAAAAATTGGAAAATTTTTAAGGGACTTTGAAAAAATTTCAAATGGAATTTTAGCAATTATTTGACGGGAAATTGTAAACATGTGGCCATGGATTTTGAAAATTCTAGAGAGAATTTTAAAAGCTTCAAGAGAATTTCAACAATTTGGAGAGGGATTTGAAAAGTTTCAATGGGAATGGGAAGAATTGGGACAAAAATTGGAAAATTTTTAAGGGACTTTGAAAAAATTTCAACTGGAATTTTAGCCATTTTTTGACGTGAAATTGTAAATATGTGGACATGGATTTTGAAAATTCTAGAGAGAATTTTAAAAGCTTCAAGAGAATTTCAACAATTTGGAGAGGGATTTGAAAAGTTTCAATGGGAATGGGAAGAATTGGGACAAAAATTGGAAAATTTTTAAGGGACTTTGAAAAAATTTCAACTGGAATTTTAGCCATTTTTTGACGTGAAATTGTAAACATGTGGACATGGATTTTGAAAATTCTAGAGAGAATTTTAAAAGCTTCAACAGAATTTCAACAATTTTGAGAGGGATTTGAAAAGTTTCAATGGGAATGGGAAGAATTGGGACAGAAATTGGAAAATTTTTAAAGGACTTTGAAAAAATTTCAACTGGAATTTTAGCCATTTTTTGACGTGAAATTGTAAACATGTGGACATGGATTTTGAAAATTCTAGAGAGAATTTTAAAAGCTTCAACAGAATTTCAACAATTTTGAGAGGGATTTGAAAAGTTTCAATGGGAATGGGAAGAATTGGGACAAAAATTGGAAAATTTTGAAGGGACTTTGAAAAAATTTCAACTGGAATTTTAGCCATTTTTTGACGTGAAATTGTAAACATGTGGACATGGATTTTGAAAATTCTAGAGAGAATTTTAAAAGCTTCAACAGAATTTCAACAATTTTGAGAGGAATTTGAAAAGTTTCAATGGGAATGGGAAGAATTGGGACAAAAATTGGAAAATTTTTAAGGGACTTTGAAAAAATTTCAACTGGAATTTTACCATTTTTTTACGTGAAATTGTAAACATGTGGACATGGATTTTGAAAATTCTAGAGAGAATTTTAAAAGCTTCAAGAGAATTTCAACAATTTTGAGAGGGATTTGAAAAGTTTCAATGGGAATGGGAAGAATTGGGACAAAAATTGGAAAATTTTTAAGGGACTTTGAAAAAATTTCAACTGGAATTTTAGCCATTTTTTTACGTGAAATTGTAAACATGTGGCCATGGATTTTGAAAATTCTAGAGAGAATTTTAAAAGCTTCAAGAGAATTTCAACAATTTTGAGAGGGATTTGAAAAGTTTCAATGGGAATGGGAAGAATTGGGACAAAAATTGGAAAATTTTTAAGGGACTTTGAAAAAATTTCAACTGGAATTTTAGCAATTATTTGACGGGAAATTGTAAATATGTGGACATGGATTTTGAAAATTCTAGAGAGAATTTTAAAAGCTTCAACAGAATTTCAACAATTTGGAGAGGGATTTTAAAAGTTTCAATGGGAATGGGAAGAATTGGGACAAAAATTGGAAAATTTTTAAGGGACTTTGAAAAAATTTCAACTGGAATTTTAGCCATTTTTTTACGTGAAATTGTAAACATGTGGACATGGATTTTGAAAATTCTAGAGAGAATTTTAAAAGCTTCAAGAGAATTTCAACAATTTTGAGAGGGATTTGAAAAGTTTCAATGGGAATGGGAAGAATTGGGACAAAAATTGGAAAATTTTGAAGGGACTTTGAAAAAATTTCAACTGGAATTTTAGCCATTTTTTGACGTGAAATTGTAAACATGTGGCCATGGATTTTGAAAATTCTAGAGAGAATTTTAAAAGCTTCAAGAGAATTTCAACAATTTTGAGAGGGATTTGAAAAGTTTCAATGGGAATGGGAAGAATTGGGACAAAAATTGGAAAATTTTTAAGGGACTTTGAAAAAATTTCAACTGGAATTTTAGCAATTATTTGACGGGAAATTGTAAACATGTGGCCATGGATTTTGAAAATTCTAGAGAGAATTTTAAAAGCTTCAAGAGAATTTCAACAATTTTGAGAGGGATTTGAAAAGTTTCAATGGGAATGGGAAGAATTGGGACAAAAATTGGAAAATTTTTAAGGGACTTTGAAAAAATTTCAACTGGAATTTTAGCCATTTTTTGACGTGAAATTGTAAATATGTGGACATGGATTTTGAAAATTCTAGAGAGAATTTTAAAAGCTTCAAGAGAATTTCAACAATTTTGAGAGGGATTTGAAAAGTTTCAATGGGAATGGGAAGAATTGGGACAAAAATTGGAAAATTTTGAAGGGACTTTGAAAAAATTTCAACTGGAATTTTAGCCATTTTTTGACGTGAAATTGTAAACATGTGGACATGGATTTTGAAAATTCTAGAGAGAATTTTAAAAGCTTCAACAGAATTTCAACAATTTGGAGAGGGATTTGAAAAGTTTCAATGGGAATGGGAAGAATTGGGACAAAAATTGGAAAATTTTGAAGGGACTTTGAAAAAATTTCAACTGGAATTTTAGCCATTTTTTTATGTGAAATTGTAAACATGTGGACATGGATTTTGAAAATTCTAGAGAGAATTTTAAAAGCTTCAACAGAATTTCAACAATGTTGAGAGGGATTTGAAAAGTTTCAATGGGAATGGGAAGAATTGGGACAAAAATTGGAAAATTTTTAAGGGACTTTGAAAAAATTTCAACTGGAATTTTAGCCATTTTTTGACATAAAATTGTAAACATGTGGACATGGATTTTGAAAATTCTAGAGAGAATTTTAAAAGCTTCAACAGAATTTCAACAATTTTGAGAGGGATTTGAAAAGTTTCAATGGGGATGGGAAGAATTGGGACAAAAATTGGAAAATTTTTAAGGGACTTTGAAAAAATTTCAACTGGAATTTTAGCCATTTTTTGACGTGAAATTGTAAACATGTGGACATGGATTTTGAAAATTCTAGAGAGAATTTTAAAAGCTTCAACAGAATTTCAACAATTTTGAGAGGGATTTGAAAAGTTTCAATGGGAATGGGAAGAATTGGGACAAAAATTGGAAAATTTTGAAGGGACTTTGAAAAAATTTCAACTGGAATTTTAGCCATTTTTTTACGTGAAATTGTAAACATGTGGACATGGATTTTGAAAATTCTAGAGAGAATTTTAAAAGCTTCAAGAGAATTTCAACAATTTTGAGAGGGATTTGAAAAGTTTCAATGGGAATGGGAAGAATTGGGACAAAAATTGGAAAATTTTTAAGGGACTTTGAAAAAATTTCAACTGGAATTTTAGCCATTTTTTGACGTGAAATTGTAAACATGTGGCCATGGATTTTGAAAATTCTAGAGAGAATTTTAAAAGCTTCAAGAGAATTTCAACAATTTTGAGAGGGATTTGAAAAGTTTCAACGGGAATGGGAAGAATTGGGACAAAAATTGGAAAATTTTTAAGGGACTTTGAAAAAATTTCAACTGGAATTTTAGCCATTTTGTAACGTGAAATTGTAAACATGTGGACATGGATTTTGAAAATTCTAGAGAGAATTTTAAAAGCTTCAAGAGAATTTCAACAATTTTGAGAGGGATTTGAAAAGTTTCAATGGGAATGGGAAGAATTGGGACAAAAATTGGAAAATTTTTAAGGGACTTTGAAAAAATTTCAACTGGAATTTTAGCCATTTTTTGACGTGAAATTGTAAATATGTGGACATGGATTTTGAAAATTCTAGAGAGAATTTTAAAAGCTTCAAGAGAATTTCAACAATTTGGAGAGGGATTTGAAAAGTTTCAATGGGAATGGGAAGAATTGGGACAAAAATTGGAAAATTTTTAAGGGACTTTGAAAAAATTTCAACTGGAATTTTAGCCATTTTTTGACGTGAAATTGTAAACATGTGGCCATGGATTTTGAAAATTCTAGAGAGAATTTTAAAAGCTTCAAGAGAATTTCAACAATTTGGAGAGGGATTTGAAAAGTTTCAATGGGAATGGGAAGAATTGGGACAAAAATTGGAAAATTTTTAAGGGACTTTGAAAAAATTTCAACTGGAATTTTAGCCATTTTTTGACGTGAAATTGTAAACATGTGGACATGGATTTTGAAAATTCTAGAGAGAATTTTAAAAGCTTCAACAGAATTTCAACAATTTTGAGAGGAATTTGAAAAGTTTCAATGGGAATGGGAAGAATTGGGACAAAAATTGGAAAATTTTTAAGGGACTTTGAAAAAATTTCAACTGGAATTTTACCATTTTTTTTACGTGAAATTGTAAACATGTGGCCATGGATTTTGAAAATTCTAGAGAGAATTTTAAAAGCTTCAAGAGAATTTAAACAATTTTGAGAGGGATTTTAAAAGTTTCAATGGGAATGGGAAGAATTGGGACAAAAATTGGAAAATTTTTAAGGGACTTTGAAAAAATTTCAAATGGAATTTTAGCCATTTTTTGACGTGAAATTGTAAACATGTGGACATGGATTTTGAAAATTCTAGAGAGAATTTTAAAAGGTTCAACAGAATTTCAACAATTTTGAGAGGGATTTGAAAAGTTTCAATGGGAATGGGAAGAATTGGGACAAAAATTGGAAAATTTTTAAGGGACTTTGAAAAAATTTCAACTGGAATTTTAGCAATTATTTGACGGGAAATTGTAAACATGTGGACATGGATTTTGAAAATTCTAGAGAGAATTTTAAAAGCTTCAACAGAATTTCAACAATTTGGAGAGGGATTTGACAAGTTTCAATGGGAATGGGAAGAATTGGGACAAAAATTGGAAAATTTTTAAGGGACTTTGAAAAAATTTCAACTGGAATTTTAGCCATTTTTTGACGTGAAATTGTAAACATGTGGACATGGATTTTGAAAATTCTAGAGAGAATTTTAAAAGCTTCAACAGAATTTCAACAATTTTGAGAGGGATTTGAAAAGTTTCAATGGGAATGGGAAGAATTGGGACAAAAATTGGAAAATTTTGAAGGGACTTTGAAAAAATTTCAACTGGAATTTTAGCCATTTTTTGACGTGAAATTGTAAACATGTGGACATGGATTTTGAAAATTCTAGAGAGAATTTTAAAAGCTTCAACAGAATTTCAACAATTTTGAGAGGGATTTGAAAAGTTTCAATGGGAATGGGAAGAATTGGGACAAAAATTGGAAAATTTTTAAGGGACTTTGAAAAAATTTCAACTGGAATTTTAGCAATTATTTGACGGGAAATTGTAAACATGTGGACATGGATTTTGAAAATTCTAGAGAGAATTTTAAAAGCTTCAACAGAATTTCAACAATTTGGAGAGGGATTTGAAAAGTTTCAATGGGAATGGGAAGAATTGGGACAAAAATTGGAAAATTTTTAAGGGACTTTGAAAAAATTTCAACTGGAATTTTAGCCATTTTTTGACGTGAAATTGTAAATATGTGGACATGGATTTTGAAAATTCTAGAGAGAATTTTAAAAGCTTCAACAGAATTTCAACAATTTTGAGAGGGATTTGAAAAGTTTCAATGGGAATGGGAAGAATTGGGACAAAAATTGGAAAATTTTGAAGGGACTTTGAAAAAATTTCAACTGGAATTTTAGCCATTTTTTGACGTGAAATTGTAAACATGTGGCCATGGATTTTGAAAATTCTAGAGAGAATTTTAAAAGCTTCAAGAGAATTTCAACAATTTTGAGAGGGATTTGAAAAGTTTCAATGGGAATGGGAAGAATTGGGACAAAAATTGGAAAATTTTTAAGGGACTTTGAAAAAATTTCAACTGGAATTTTAGCCATTTTTTGACGTGAAATTGTAAATATGTGGACATGGATTTTGAAAATTCTAGAGAGAATTTTAAAAGCTTCAAGAGAATTTCAACAATTTTGAGAGGGATTTGAAAAGTTTCAATGGGAATGGGAAGAATTGGGACAAAAATTGGAAAATTTTGAAGGGACTTTGAAAAAATTTCAACTGGAATTTTAGCCATTTTTTGACGTGAAATTGTAAACATGTGTCCATGGATTTTGAAAATTCTAGAGAGAATTTTAAAAGCTTCAACAGAATTTCAACAATTTGGAGAGGGATTTGAAAAGTTTCAATGGGAATGGGAAGAATTGGGACAAAAATTGGAAAATTTTTAAGGGACTTTGAAAAAATTTCAACTGGAATTTTAGCCATTTTTTGACATAAAATTGTAAACATGTGGACATGGATTTTGAAAATTCTAGAGAGAATTTTAAAAGCTTCAACAGAATTTCAACAATTTTGAGAGGGATTTGAAAAGTTTCAATGGGGATGGGAAGAATTGGGACAAAAATTGGAAAATTTTTAAGGGACTTTGAAAAAATTTCAACTGGAATTTTAGCCATTTTTTGACGTGAAATTGTAAACATGTGGACATGGATTTTGAAAATTCTAGAGAGAATTTTAAAAGCTTCAAGAGAATTTCAACAATTTTGAGAGGGATTTGAAAAGTTTCAATGGGAATGGGAAGAATTGGGACAAAAATTGGAAAATTTTTAAGGGACTTTGAAAAAATTTCAACTGGAATTTTAGCCATTTTTTGACGTGAAATTGTAAACATGTGGACATGGATTTTGAAAATTCTAGAGAGAATTTTAAAAGCTTCAAGAGAATTTCAACAATTTGGAGAGGGATTTGAAAAGTTTCAATGGGAATGGGAAGAATTGGGACAAAAATTGGAAAATTTTTAAGGGACTTTGAAAAAATTTCAACTGGAATTTTAGCAATTATTTGACGGGAAATTGTAAACATGTGGCCATGGATTTTGAAAATTCTAGAGAGAATTTTAAAAGCTTCAAGAGAATTTCAACAATTTTGAGAGGGATTTGAAAAGTTTCAATGGGAATGGGAAGAATTGGGACAAAAATTGGAAAATTTTGAAGGGACTTTGAAAAAATTTCAACTGGAATTTTAGCCATTTTTTGACGTGAAATTGTAAATATGTGGACATGGATTTTGAAAATTCTAGAGAGAATTTTAAAAGCTTCAAGAGAATTTCAACAATTTGGAGAGGGATTTGAAAAGTTTCAATGGGAATGGGAAGAATTGGGACAAAAATTGGAAAATTTTTAAGGGACTTTGAAAAAATTTCAACTGGAATTTTAGCCATTTTTTGACGTGAAATTGTAAACATATGGCCATGGATTTTGAAAATTCTAGAGAGAATTTTAAAAGCTTCAAGAGAATTTCAACAATTTGGAGAGGGATTTGAAAAGTTTCAATGGGAATGGGAAGAATTGGGACAAAAATTGGAAAATTTTTAAGGGACTTTGAAAAAATTTCAACTGGAATTTTAGCCATTTTTTGTCGTGAACTTGTAAACATGTGGACATGGATTTTGAAAATTCTAGAGAGAATTTTAAAAGCTTCAAGAGAATTTCAACAATTTGGAGAGGGATTTGAAAAGTTTCAATGGGAATGGGAAGAATTGGGACAAAAATTGGAAAATTTTTAAGGGACTTTGAAAAAATTTCAACTGGAATTTTAGCCATTTTTTGACGTGAAATTGTAAACATGTGGACATGGATTTTGAAAATTCTAGAGAGAATTTTAAAAGCTTCAACAGAATTTCAACAATTTTGAGAGGGATTTGAAAAGTTTCAATGGGAATGGGAAGAATTGGGACAAAAATTGGAAAATTTTGAAGGGACTTTGAAAAAATTTCAACTGGAATTTTACCATTTTTTTTACGTGAAATTGTAAACATGTGGACATGGATTTTGAAAATTCTAGAGAGAATTTTAAAAGCTTCAACAGAATTTCAACAATTTTGAGAGGGATTTTAAAAGTTTCAATGGGAATGGGAAGAATTGGGACAAAAATTGGAAAATTTTTAAGGGACTTTGAAAAAATTTCAAATGGAATTTTAGCCATTTTTTGACGTGAAATTGTAAACATGTGGACATGGATTTTGAAAATTCTAGAGAGAATTTTAAAAGGTTCAACAGAATTTCAACAATTTTGAGAGGGATTTGAAAAGTTTCAATGGGAATGGGAAGAATTGGGACAAAAATTGGAAAATTTTTAAGGGACTTTGAAAAAATTTCAACTGGAATTTTAGCAATTATTTGACGGGAAATTGTAAACATGTGGCCATGGATTTTGAAAATTCTAGAGAGAATTTTAAAAGCTTCAAGAGAATTTCAACAATTTTGAGAGGGATTTGAAAAGTTTCAATGGGAATGGGAAGAATTGGGACAAAAATTGGAAAATTTTTAAGGGACTTTGAAAAAATTTCAACTGGAATTTTAGCCATTTTTTGACGTGAAATTGTAAATATGT
Organism: Streptopelia decaocto; assembly: GCF_964273445.1. Lineage (NCBI taxonomy): Eukaryota > Metazoa > Chordata > Aves > Columbiformes > Columbidae > Streptopelia > Streptopelia decaocto. Next base: position 41,182 of record NW_028116673.1, on the reverse strand, counting down.
GGACATGGATTTTGAAAATTCTAGAGAGAATTTTAAAAGCTTCAAGAGAATTTCAACAATTTGGAGAGGGATTTGAAAAGTTTCAATGGGAATGGGAAGAATTGGGACAAAAATTGGAAAATTTTTAAGGGACTTTGAAAAAATTTCAACTGGAATTTTAGCCATTTTTTTATGTGAAATTGTAAACATGTGGCCATGGATTTTGAAAATTCTAGAGAGAATTTTAAAAGCTTCAAGAGAATTTCAACAATTTTGAGAGGGATTTGAAAAGTTTCAATGGGAATGGGAAGAATTGGGACAAAAATTGGAAAATTTTTAAGGGACTTTGAAAAAATTTCAACTGGAATTTTAGCCATTTTTTGACGTGAAATTGTAAACATGTGGACATGGATTTTGAAAATTCTAGAGAGAATTTTAAAAGCTTCAAGAGAATTTCAACAATTTTGAGAGGGATTTTAAAAGTTTCAATGGGAATGGGAAGAATTGGGACAAAAATTGGAAAATTTTTAAGGGACTTTGAAAAAATTTCAACTGGAATTTTAGCCATTTTTTGACGTGAAATTGTAAACATGTGGACATGGATTTTGAAAATTCTGGAGAGAATTTTAAAAGCTTCAACAGAATTTCAACAATTTTGAGAGGGATTTGAAAAGTTTCAATGGGAATGGGAAGAATTGGGACAAAAATTGGAAAATTTTTAAGGGACTTTGAAAAAATTTCAACTGGAATTTTAGCCATTTTTTGACGTGAAATTGTAAACATGTGGACATGGATTTTGAAAATTCTAGAGAGAATTTTAAAAGCTTTAACAGAATTTCTACAATTTTGAGAGGGATTTGAAAAGTTTCAATGGGAATGGGAAGAATTGGGACAAAAATTGGAAAATTTTGAAGGGACTTTGAAAAAATTTCAACTGGAATTTTAGCCATTTTTTTACGTGAAATTGTAAACATGTGGCCATGGATTTTGAAAATTCTAGAGAGAATTTTAAAAGCTTCAAGAGAATTTCAACAATTTTGAGAGGGATTTGAAAAGTTTCAATGGGAATGGGAAGAATTGGGACAAAAATTGGAAAATTTTGAAGGGACTTTGAAAAAATTTCAACTGGAATTTTAGCCATTTTTTTACGTGAAATTGTAAACATGTGGCCATGGATTTTGAAAATTCTAGAGAGAATTTTAAAAGCTTCAAGAGAATTTCAACAATTTGGAGAGGGATTTGAAAAGTTTCAATGGGAATGGGAAGAATTGGGACAAAAATTGGAAAATTTTGAAGGGACTTTGAAAAAATTTCAACTGGAATTTTAGCCATTTTTTGACGTGAAATTGTAAACATGTGGACATGGATTTTGAAAATTCTAGAGAGAATTTTAAAAGCTTCAACAGAATTTCAACAATTTTGAGAGGAATTTGAAAAGTTTCAATGGGAATGGGAAGAATTGGGACAAAAATTGGAAAATTTTTAAGGGACTTTGAAAAAATTTCAACTGGAATTTTACCATTTTTTTTACGTGAAATTGTAAACATGTGGACATGGATTTTGAAAATTCTAGAGAGAATTTTAAAAGCTTCAACAGAATTTAAACAATTTTGAGAGGGATTTTAAAAGTTTCAATGGGAATGGGAAGAATTGGGACAAAAATTGGAAAATTTTGAAGGGACTTTGAAAAAATTTCAACTGGAATTTTAGCCATTTTTTGACGTGAAATTGTAAACATGTGGACATGGATTTTGAAAATTCTAGAGAGAATTTTAAAAGCTTCAACAGAATTTCAACAATTTTGAGAGGGATTTGAAAAGTTTCAATGGGAATGGGAAGAATTGGGACAAAAATTGGAAAATTTTTAAGGGACTTTGAAAAAATTTCAACTGGAATTTTAGCAATTATTTGACGGGAAATTGTAAACATGTGGACATGGATTTTGAAAATTCTAGAGAGAATTTTAAAAGCTTCAACAGAATTTCAACAATTTGGAGAGGGATTTTAAAAGTTTCAATGGGAATGGGAAGAATTGGGACAAAAATTGGAAAATTTTTAAGGGACTTTGAAAAAATTTCAACTGGAATTTTAGCCATTTTGTTACGTGAAATTGTAAACATGTGGACATGGATTTTGAAAATTCTAGAGAGAATTTTAAAAGCTTCAACAGAATTTCAACAATTTTGAGAGGAATTTGAAAAGTTTCAATGGGAATGGGAAGAATTGGGACAAAAATTGGAAAATTTTTAAGGGACTTTGAAAAAATTTCAACTGGAATTTTACCATTTTTTTTACGTGAAATTGTAAACATGTGGACATGGATTTTGAAAATTCTAGAGAGAATTTTAAAAGCTTCAACAGAATTTCAACAATTTTGAGAGGGATTTTAAAAGTTTCAATGGGAATGGGAAGAATTGGGACAAAAATTGGAAAATTTTGAAGGGACTTTGAAAAAATTTCAACTGGAATTTTAGCCATTTTGTTACGTGAAATTGTAAACATGTGGACATGGATTTTGAAAATTCTAGAGAGAATTTTAAAAGGTTCAACAGAATTTCAACAATTTTGAGAGGGATTTGAAAAGTTTCAATGGGAATGGGAAGAATTGGGACAAAAATTGGAAAATTTTTAAGGGACTTTGAAAAAATTTCAACTGGAATTTTAGCAATTATTTGACGGGAAATTGTAAACATGTGGACATGGATTTTGAAAATTCTAGAGAGAATTTTAAAAGCTTCAACAGAATTTCAACAATTTGGAGAGGGATTTCACAAGTTTCAATGGGAATGGGAAGAATTGGGACAAAAATTGGAAAATTTTTAAGGGACTTTGAAAAAATTTCAACTGGAATTTTAGCCATTTTTTGACGTGAAATTGTAAACATGTGGACATGGATTTTGAAAATTCTAGAGAGAATTTTAAAAGCTTCAACAGAATTTCAACAATTTTGAGAGGGATTTGAAAAGTTTCAATGGGAATGGGAAGAATTGGGACAAAAATTGGAAAATTTTGAAGGGACTTTGAAAAAATTTCAACTGGAATTTTAGCCATTTTTTGACGTGAAATTGTAAACATGTGGACATGGATTTTGAAAATTCTAGAGAGAATTTTAAAAGCTTCAACAGAATTTCAACAATTTTGAGAGGGATTTGAAAAGTTTCAATGGGAATGGGAAGAATTGGGACAAAAATTGGAAAATTTTTAAGGGACTTTGAAAAAATTTCAACTGGAATTTTAGCAATTATTTGACGGGAAATTGTAAACATGTGGACATGGATTTTGAAAATTCTAGAGAGAATTTTAAAAGCTTCAACAGAATTTCAACAATTTGGAGAGGGATTTGAAAAGTTTCAATGGGAATGGGAAGAATTGGGACAAAAATTGGAAAATTTTTAAGGGACTTTGAAAAAATTTCAACTGGAATTTTAGCCATTTTTTGACGTGAAATTGTAAACATGTGGACATGGATTTTGAAAATTCTAGAGAGAATTTTAAAAGCTTCAAGAGAATTTCAACACTTTTGAGAGGGATTTGAAAAGTTTCAATGGGAATGGGAAGAATTGGGACAAAAATTGGAAAATTTTGAAGGGACTTTGAAAAAATTTCAACTGGAATTTTAGCCATTTTTTTACGTGAAATTGTAAACATGTGGCCATGGATTTTGAAAATTCTAGAGAGAATTTTAAAAGCTTCAAGAGAATTTCAACAATTTTGAGAGGGATTTGAAAAGTTTCAATGGGAATGGGAAGAATTGGGACAAAAATTGGAAAATTTTGAAGGGACTTTGAAAAAATTTCAACTGGAATTTTAGCCATTTTTTGACGTGAAATTGTAAACTTGTGGCCATGGATTTTGAAAATTCTAGAGAGAATTTTAAAAGCTTCAAGAGAATTTCAACAATTTTGAGAGGGATTTGAAAAGTTTCAATGGGAATGGGAAGAATTGGGACAAAAATTGGAAAATTTTTAAGGGACTTTGAAAAAATTCCAACTGGAATTTTACCATTTTTTTTACGTGAAATTGTAAACATGTGGACATGGATTTTGAAAATTCTAGAGAGAATTTTAAAAGCTTCAAGAGAATTTCAACAATTTTGAGAGGGATTTGAAAAGTTTCAATGGGAATGGGAAGAATTGGGACAAAAATTGGAAAATTTTTAAGGGACTTTGAAAAAATTTCAACTGGAATTTTACCATTTTTTTTACGTGAAATTGTAAACATGTGGCCATGGATTTTGAAAATTCTAGAGAGAATTTTAAAAGCTTCAAGAGAATTTCAACAATGTTGAGAGGGATTTGAAAAGTTTCAATGGGAATGGGAAGAATTGGGACAAAAATTGGAAAATTTTTAAGGGACTTTGAAAAAATTTCAACTGGAATTTTAGCCATTTTGTTACGTGAAATTGTAAACATGTGGACATGGATTTTGAAAATTCTAGAGAGAATTTTAAAAGCTTCAACAGAATTTCAACAATTTTGAGAGGGATTTGAAAAGTTTCAATGGGAATGGGAAGAATTGGGACAAAAATTGGAACATTTTTAAGGGACTTTGAAAAAATTTCAACTGGAATTTTAGCCATTTTTTGACGGGAAATTGTAAACATGTGGACATGGATTTTGAAAATTCTAGAGAGAATTTTAAAAGCTTCAACAGAATTTCAACAATTTTGAGAGGGATTTGAAAAGTTTCAATGGGAATGGGAAGAATTGGGACAAAAATTGGAAAATTTTTAAGGGACTTTGAAAAAATTTCAACTGGAATTTTAGCAATTATTTGACAGGAAATTGTAAACATGTGGCCATGGATTTTGAAAATTCTAGAGAGAATTTTAAAAGCTTCAAGAGAATTTCAACAATTTGGAGAGGGATTTGAAAAGTTTCAATGGGAATGGGAAGAATTGGGACAAAAATTGGAAAATTTTTAAGGGACTTTGAAAAAATTTCAACTGGAATTTTAGCCATTTTTTGACGTGAAATTGTAAACATGTGGACATGGATTTTGAAAATTCTAGAGAGAATTTTAAAAGCTTCAAGAGAATTTCAACAATTTTGAGAGGGATTTGAAAAGTTTCAATGGGAATGGGAAGAATTGGGACAAAAATTGGAAAATTTTTAAGGGACTTTGAAAAAATTTCAACTGGAATTTTAGCCATTTTTTGACGTGAAATTGTAAACATGTGGACATGGATTTTGAAAATTCTAGAGAGAATTTTAAAAGCTTCAACAGAATTTCAACAATTTTGAGAGGGATTTGAAAAGTTTCAATGGGAATGGGAAGAATTGGGACAAAAATTGGAAAATTTTTAAGGGACTTTGAAAAAATTTCAACTGGAATTTTAGCCATTTTTTGACGTGAAATTGTAAACATGTGGACATGGATTTTGAAAATTCTAGAGAGAATTTTAAAAGCTTTAACAGAATTTCTACAATTTTGAGAGGGATTTGAAAAGTTTCAATGGGAATGGGAAGAATTGGGACAAAAATTGGAAAATTTTGAAGGGACTTTGAAAAAATTTCAACTGGAATTTTAGCAATTTTTTTACGTGAAATTGTAAACATGTGGCCATGGATTTTGAAAATTCTAGAGAGAATTTTAAAAGCTTCAAGAGAATTTCAACAATTTTGAGAGGGATTTGAAAAGTTTCAATGGGAATGGGAAGAATTGGGACAAAAATTGGAAAATTTTGAAGGGACTTTGAAAAAATTTCAACTGGAATTTTAGCCATTTTTTTACGTGAAATTGTAAACATGTGGCCATGGATTTTGAAAATTCTAGAGAGAATTTTAAAAGCTTCAAGAGAATTTCAACAATTTGGAGAGGGATTTGAAAAGTTTCAATGGGAATGGGAAGAATTGGGACAAAAATTGGAAAATTTTGAAGGGACTTTGAAAAAATTTCAACTGGAATTTTAGCCATTTTTTGACGTGAAATTGTAAACATGTGGACATGGATTTTGAAAATTCTAGAGAGAATTTTAAAAGCTTCAACAGAATTTCAACAATTTTGAGAGGAATTTGAAAAGTTTCAATGGGAATGGGAAGAATTGGGACAAAAATTGGAAAATTTTTAAGGGACTTTGAAAAAATTTCAACTGGAATTTTACCATTTTTTTTACGTGAAATTGTAAACATGTGGACATGGATTTTGAAAATTCTAGAGAGAATTTTAAAAGCTTCAACAGAATTTCAACAATTTTGAGAGGGATTTGAAAAGTTTCAATGGGAATGGGAAGAATTGGGACAAAAATTGGAAAATTTTTAAGGGACTTTGAAAAAATTTCAAATGGAATTTTAGCCATTTTTTGACGTGAAATTGTAAACATGTGGACATGGATTTTGAAAATTCTAGAGAGAATTTTAAAAGGTTCAACAGAATTTCAACAATTTTGAGAGGGATTTGAAAAGTTTCAATGGGAATGGGAAGAATTGGGACAAAAATTGGAAAATTTTTAAGGGACTTTGAAAAAATTTCAACTGGAATTTTAGCAATTATTTGACGGGAAATTGTAAACATGTGGACATGGATTTTGAAAATTCTAGAGAGAATTTTAAAAGCTTCAACAGAATTTCAACAATTTGGAGAGGGATTTGACAAGTTTCAATGGGAATGGGAAGAATTGGGACAAAAATTGGAAAATTTTTAAGGGACTTTGAAAAAATTTCAACTGGAATTTTAGCCATTTTTTGACGTGAAATTGTAAACATGTGGACATGGATTTTGAAAATTCTAGAGAGAATTTTAAAAGCTTCAACAGAATTTCAACAATTTTGAGAGGGATTTGAAAAGTTTCAATGGGAATGGGAAGAATTGGGACAAAAATTGGAAAATTTTGAAGGGACTTTGAAAAAATTTCAACTGGAATTTTAGCCATTTTTTGACGTGAAATTGTAAACATGTGGACATGGATTTTGAAAATTCTAGAGAGAATTTTAAAAGCTTCAACAGAATTTCAACAATTTTGAGAGGGATTTGAAAAGTTTCAATGGGAATGGGAAGAATTGGGACAAAAATTGGAAAATTTTTAAGGGACTTTGAAAAAATTTCAACTGGAATTTTAGCAATTATTTGACGGGAAATTGTAAACATGTGGACATGGATTTTGAAAATTCTAGAGAGAATTTTAAAAGATTCAACAGAATTTCAACAATTTGGAGAGGGATTTTAAAAGTTTCAATGGGAATGGGAAGAATTGGGACAAAAATTGGAAAATTTTTAAGGGACTTTGAAAAAATTTCAACTGGAATTTTAGCCATTTTGTTACGTGAAATTGTAAACATGTGGACATGGATTTTGAAAATTCTAGAGAGAATTTTAAAAGCTTCAACAGAATTTCAACAATTTTGAGAGGAATTTGAAAAGTTTCAATGGGAATGGGAAGAATTGGGACAAAAATTGGAAAATTTTTAAGGGACTTTGAAAAAATTTCAACTGGAATTTTACCATTTTTTTTACGTGAAATTGTAAACATGTGGACATGGATTTTGAAAATTCTAGAGAGAATTTTAAAAGCTTCAAGAGAATTTCAACAATTTTGAGAGGGATTTGAAAAGTTTCAATGGGAATGGGAAGAATTGGGACAAAAATTGGAAAATTTTTAAGGGACTTTGAAAAAATTTCAACTGGAATTTTAGCCATTTTTTGACGTGAAATTGTAAACATGTGGACATGGATTTTGAAAATTCTAGAGAGAATTTTAAAAGCTTCAACAGAATTTCAACAATTTTGAGAGGAATTTGAAAAGTTTCAATGGGAATGGGAAGAATTGGGACAAAAATTGGAAAATTTTTAAGGGACTTTGAAAAAATTTCAACTGGAATTTTACCATTTTTTTTACGTGAAATTGTAAACATGTGGACATGGATTTTGAAAATTCTAGAGAGAATTTTAAAAGCTTCAACAGAATTTCAACAATTTGGAGAGGGATTTCACAAGTTTCAATGGGAATGGGAAGAATTGGGACAAAAATTGGAAAATTTTTAAGGGACTTTGAAAAAATTTCAACTGGAATTTTAGCAATTATTTGACGGGAAATTGTAAACATGTGGACATGGATTTTGAAAATTCTAGAGAGAATTTTAAAAGCTTCAACAGAATTTCAACAATTTGGAGAGGGATTTTAAAAGTTTCAATGGGAATGGGAAGAATTGGGACAAAAATTGGAAAATTTTTAAGGGACTTTGAAAAAATTTCAACTGGAATTTTAGCCATTTTGTTACGTGAAATTGTAAACATGTGGACATGGATTTTGAAAATTCTAGAGAGAATTTTAAAAGCTTCAACAGAATTTCAACAATTTGGAGAGGGATTTGAAAAGTTTCAATGGGAATGGGAAGAATTGGGACAAAAATTGGAAAATTTTTAAGGGACTTTGAAAAAATTTCAACTGGAATTTTAGCAATTATTTGACGGGAAATTGTAAACATGTGGACATGGATTTTGAAAATTCTAGAGAGAATTTTAAAAGCTTCAACAGAATTTCAACAATTTGGAGAGGGATTTGAAAAGTTTCAATGGGAATGGGAAGAATTGGGACAAAAATTGGAAAATTTTTAAGGGACTTTGAAAAAATTTCAACTGGAATTTTAGCCATTTTTTGACGTGAAATTGTAAACATGTGGACATGGATTTTGAAAATTCTAGAGAGAATTTTAAAAGCTTCAAGAGAATTTCAACACTTTTGAGAGGGATTTGAAAAGTTTCAATGGGAATGGGAAGAATTGGGACAAAAATTGGAAAATTTTGAAGGGACTTTGAAAAAATTTCAACTGGAATTTTAGCCATTTTTTTACGTGAAATTGTAAACATGTGGCCATGGATTTTGAAAATTCTAGAGAGAATTTTAAAAGCTTCAAGAGAATTTCAACAATTTTGAGAGGGATTTGAAAAGTTTCAATGGGAATGGGAAGAATTGGGACAAAAATTGGAAAATTTTGAAGGGACTTTGAAAAAATTTCAACTGGAATTTTAGCCATTTTTTGACGTGAAATTGTAAACTTGTGGCCATGGATTTTGAAAATTCTAGAGAGAATTTTAAAAGCTTCAAGAGAATTTCAACAATTTTGAGAGGGATTTGAAAAGTTTCAATGGGAATGGGAAGAATTGGGACAAAAATTGGAAAATTTTTAAGGGACTTTGAAAAAATTTCAACTGGAATTTTACCATTTTTTTACGTGAAATTGTAAACATGTGGACATGGATTTTGAAAATTCTAGAGAGAATTTTAAAAGCTTCAACAGAATTTCAACAATTTTGAAAGGGATTTGAAAAGTTTCAATGGGAATGGGAAGAATTGGGACAAAAATTGGAAAATTTTTAAGGGACTTTGAAAAAATTTCAACTGGAATTTTACCATTTTTTTTACGTGAAATTGTAAACATGTGGCCATGGATTTTGAAAATTCTAGAGAGAATTTTAAAAGCTTCAAGAGAATTTCAACAATGTTGAGAGGGATTTGAAAAGTTTCAATGGGAATGGGAAGAATTGGGACAAAAATTGGAAAATTTTTAAGGGACTTTGAAAAAATTTCAACTGGAATTTTAGCCATTTTGTTACGTGAAATTGTAAACATGTGGACATGGATTTTGAAAATTCTAGAGAGAATTTTAAAAGCTTCAACAGAATTTCAACAATTTTGAGAGGGATTTGAAAAGTTTCAATGGGAATGGGAAGAATTGGGACAAAAATTGGAACATTTTTAAGGGACTTTGAAAAAATTTCAACTGGAATTTTAGCCATTTTTTGACGGGAAATTGTAAACATGTGGACATGGATTTTGAAAATTCTAGAGAGAATTTTAAAAGCTTCAACAGAATTTCAACAATTTGGAGAGGGATTTGAAAAGTTTCAATGGGAATGGGAAGAATTGGGACAAAAATTGGAAAATTTTGAAGGGACTTTGAAAAAATTTCAACTGGAATTTTAGCCATTTTTTTACGTGAAATTGTAAACATGTGGCCATGGATTTTGAAAATTCTAGAGAGAATTTTAAAAGCTTCAACAGAATTTCAACAATTTTGAGAGGGATTTGAAAAGTTTCAATGGGAATGGGAAGAATTGGGACAAAAATTGGAAAATTTTTAAGGGACTTTGAAAAAATTTCAACTGGAATTTTAGCCATTTTTTGACGTGAAATTGTAAACTTGTGGCCATGGATTTTGAAAATTCTAGAGAGAATTTTAAAAGCTTCAAGAGAATTTCAACAATTTTGAGAGGGATTTGAAAAGTTTCAATGGGAATGGGAAGAATTGGGACAAAAATTGGAAAATTTTTAAGGGACTTTGAAAAAATTTCAACTGGAATTTTAGCCATTTTTTGACGTGAAATTGTAAACTTGTGGCCATGGATTTTGAAAATTCTAGAGAGAATTTTAAAAGCTTCAACAGAATTTCAACAATTTTGAGAGGAATTTGAAAAGTTTCAATGGGAATGGGAAGAATTGGGACAAAAATTGGAAAATTTTTAAGGGACTTTGAAAAAATTTCAACTGGAATTTTACCATTTTTTTTATGTGAAATTGTAAACATGTGGACATGGATTTTGAAAATTCTAGAGAGAATTTTAAAAGCTTCAACAGAATTTCAACAATTTGGAGAGGGATTTGAAAAGTTTCAATGGGAATGGGAAGAATTGGGACAAAAATTGGAAAATTTTGAAGGGACTTTGAAAAAATTTCAACTGGAATTTTAGCCATTTTTTTACGTGAAATTGTAAACATGTGGCCATGGATTTTGAAAATTCTAGAGAGAATTTTAAAAGCTTAAAGAGAATTTCAACAATTTTGAGAGGGATTTGAAAAGTTTCAATGGGAATGGGAAGAATTGGGACAAAAATTGGAAAATTTTGAAGGGACTTTGAAAAAATTTCAACTGGAATTTTAGCCATTTTTTGACGTGAAATTGTAAACATGTGGCCATGGATTTTGAAAATTCTAGAGAGAATTTTAAAAGCTTCAAGAGAATTTCAACAATTTTGAGAGGGATTTGAAAAGTTTCAATGGGAATGGGAAGAATTGGGACAAAAATTGGAAAATTTTTAAGGGACTTTGAAAAAATTTCAACTGGAATTTTACCATTTTTTTTACGTGAAATTGTAAACATGTGGCCATGGATTTTGAAAATTCTAGAGAGAATTTTAAAAGCTTCAAGATAATTTCAACAATTTGGAGAGGGATTTGAAAAGTTTCAATGGGAATGGGAAGAATTGGGACAAAAATTGGAAAATTTTTAAGGGACTTTGAAAAAATTTCAACTGGAATTTTAGCCATTTTGTTACGTGAAATTGTAAACATGTGGACATGGATTTTGAAAATTCTAGAGAGAATTTTAAAAGCTTTAACAGAATTTCTACAATTTTGAGAGGGATTTGAAAAGTTTCAATGGGAATGGGAAGAATTGGGACAAAAATTGGAAAATTTTTAAGGGACTTTGAAAAAATTTCAACTGGAATTTTAGCAATTATTTGACGGGAAATTGTAAACATGTGGACATGGATTTTGAAAATTCTAGAGAGAATTTTAAAAGCTTCAAGAGAATTTCAACAATTTGGAGAGGGATTTTACAAGTTTCAATGGGAATGGGAAGAATTGGGACAAAAATTGGAAAATTTTTAAGGGACTTTGAAAAAATTTCAACTGGAATTTTAGCCATTTTTTGACGTGAAATTGTAAACATGTGGCCATGGATCTTGAAAATTCTAGAGAGAATTTTAAAAGCTTCAACAGAATTTCAACACTTTTGAGAGGGATTTGAAAAGTTTCAATGGGGATGGGAAGAATTGGGACAAAAATTGGAAAATTTTTAAGGGACTTTGAAAAAATTTCAACTGGAATTTTAGCCATTTTTTGACGTGAAATTGTAAACATGTGGACATGGATTTTGAAAATTCTAGAGAGAATTTTAAAAGCTTCAACAGAATTTCAACAATTTGGAGAGGGATTTGAAAAGTTTCAATGGGAATGGGAAGAATTGGGACAAAAATTGGAAAATTTTTAAGGGACTTTGAAAAAATTTCAACTGGAATTTTAGCCATTTTTTGACATGAAATTGTAAACATGTGGACATGGATTTTGAAAATTCTAGAGAGAATTTTAAAAGCTTCAACAGAATTTCAACAATTTTGAGAGGGATTTGAAAAGTTTCAATGCGGATGGGAAGAATTGGGACAAAAATTGGAAAATTTTTAAGGGACTTTGAAAAAATTTCAACTGGAATTTTACCATTTTTTTTACGTGAAATTGTAAACATGTGGACATGGATTTTGAAAATTCTAGAGAGAATTTTAAAAGCTTCAAGAGAATTTCAACAATTTTGAGAGGGATTTGAAAAGTTTCAATGGGAATGGGAAGAATTGGGACAAAAATCGGAAAATTTTTGAGGGACTTTGAAAAAATTTCAACTGGAATTTTAGCCATTTTTTGACGTGAAATTGTAAACATGTGGCCATGGATTTTGAAAATTCTAGAGAGAATTTTAAAAGCTTCAACAGAATTTCAACAATGTTGAGAGGGATTTGAAAAGTTTCAATGGGAATGGGAAGAATTGGGACAAAAATTGGAAAATTTTTAAGGGACTTTGAAAAAATTTCAACTGGAATTTTAGCCATTTTTTGACGTGAAATTGTAAACATGTGGACATGGATTTTGAAAATTCTAGAGAGAATTTTAAAAGCTTCAACAGAATTTCAACAATTTGGAGAGGGATTTGACAAGTTTCAATGGGAATGGGAAGAATTGGGACAAAAATTGGAAAATTTGTAAGGGACTTTGAAAAAATTTCAACTGGAATTTTAGCCATTTTTTGACGTGAAATTGTAAACATGTGGCCATGGATTTTGAAAATTCTAGAGAGAATTTTAAAAGCTTCAACAAAATTTCAACACTTTTGAGAGGGATTTGAAAAGTTTCAATGGGGATGGGAAGAATTGGGACAAAAATTGGAAAATTTTTAAGGGACTTTGAAAAAATTTCAACTGGAATTTTAGCCATTTTGTTACGTGAAATTGTAAACATGTGGACATGGATTTTGAAAATTCTAGAGAGAATTTTAAAAGGTTCAACAGAATTTCAACAATTTTGAGAGGGATTTGAAAAGTTTCAATGGGAATGGGAAGAATTGGGACAAAAATTGGAAAATTTTTAAGGGACTTTGAAAAAATTTCAACTGGAATTTTAGCCATTTTTTGACATGAAATTGTAAACATGTGGCCATGGATTTTGAAAATTCTAGAGAGAATTTTAAAAGCTTCAAGAGAATTTCAACAATTTTGAGAGGGATTTGAAAAGTTTCAATGCGGATGGGAAGAATTGGGACAAAAATTGGAAAATTTTTAAGGGACTTTGAAAAAATTTCAACTGGAATTTTACCATTTTTTTTACGTGAAATTGTAAACATGTGGCCATGGATTTTGAAAATTCTAGAGAGAATTTTAAAAGCTTCAAGAGAATTTCAACAATTTGGAGAGGGATTTGAAAAGTTTCAATGGGAATGGGAAGAATTGGGACAAAAATTGGAAAATTTTTAAGGGACTTTGAAAAAATTTCAACTGGAATTTTAGCCATTTTGGTACGTGAAATTGTAAACATGTGGACATGGATTTTGAAAATTCTAGAGAGAATTTTAAAAGCTTTAACAGAATTTCTACAATTTTGAGAGGGATTTGAAAAGTTTCAATGGGAATGGGAAGAATTGGGACAAAAATTGGAAAATTTTTAAGGGACTTTGAAAAAATTTCAACTGGAATTTTAGCAATTATTTGACGGGAAATTGTAAACATGTGGACATGGATTTTGAAAATTCTAGAGAGAATTTTAAAAGCTTCAAGAGAATTTCAACAATTTGGAGAGGGATTTGACAAGTTTCAATGGGAATGGGAAGAATTGGGACAAAAATTGGAAAATTTTTAAGGGACTTTGAAAAAATTTCAACTGGAATTTTAGCCATTTTTTGACGTGAAATTGTAAACATGTGGCCATGGATTTTGAAAATTCTAGAGAGAATTTTAAAAGCTTCAACAGAATTTCAACACTTTTGAGAGGGATTTGAAAAGTTTCAATGGGGATGGGAAGAATTGGGACAAAAATTGGAAAATTTTTAAGGGACTTTGAAAAAATTTCAACTGGAATTTTAGCCATTTTTTTTACGTGAAATTGTAAACATGTGGACATGGATTTTGAAAATTCTAGAGAGAATTTTAAAAGCTTCAAGAGAATTTCAACAATTTTGAGAGGGATTTGAAAAGTTTCAATGGGAATGGGAAGAATTGGGACAAAAATCGGAAAATTTTTGAGGGACTTTGAAAAAATTTCAACTGGAATTTTAACCATTTTTTGACGTGAAATTGTAAACATGTGGCCATGGATTTTGAAAATTCTAGAGAGAATTTTAAAAGCTTCAACAGAATTTCAACAATGTTGAGAGGGATTTGAAAAGTTTCAATGGGAATGGGAAGAATTGGGACAAAAATTGGAAAATTTTTAAGGGACTTTGAAAAAATTTCAACTGGAATTTTAGCCATTTTTTGACGTGAAATTGTAAACATGTGGACATGGATTTTGAAAATTCTAGAGAGAATTTTAAAAGCTTCAACAGAATTTCAACAATTTGGAGAGGGATTTGACAAGTTTCAATGGGAATGGGAAGAATTGGGACAAAAATTGGAAAATTTTTAAGGGACTTTGAAAAAATTTCAACTGGAATTTTAGCCATTTTTTGACGTGAAATTGTAAACATGTGGCCATGGATTTTGAAAATTCTAGAGAGAATTTTAAAAGCTTCAACAAAATTTCAACACTTTTGAGAGGGATTTGAAAAGTTTCAATGGGGATGGGAAGAATTGGGACAAAAATTGGAAAATTTTTAAGGGACTTTGAAAACATTTCAACTGGAATTTTAGCCATTTTTTGACGTGAAATTGTAAACATGTGGACATGGATTTTGAAAATTCTAGAGAGAATTTTAAAAGGTTCAACAGAATTTCAACAATTTTGAGAGGGATTTGAAAAGTTTCAATGGGAATGGGAAGAATTGGGACAAAAATTGGAAAATTTTTAAGGGACTTTGAAAAAATTTCAACTGGAATTTTAGCCATTTTTTGACATGAAATTGTAAACATGTGGACATGGATTTTGAAAATTCTAGAGAGAATTTTAAAAGCTTCAACAGAATTTCAACAATTTTGAGAGGGATTTGAAAAGTTTCAATGCGGATGGGAAGAATTGGGACAAAAATTGGAAAATATTTAAGGGACTTTGAAAGAATTTCAACTGGAATTTTACCATTTTTTTTACGTGAAATTGTAAACATGTGGACATGGATTTTGAAAATTCTAGAGAGAATTTTAAAAGCTTCAAGAGAATTTCAACAATTTTGAGAGGGATTTGAAAAGTTTCAATGGGAATGGGAAGAATTGGGACAAAAATTGGAAAATTTTGAAGGGACTTTGAAAAAATTTCAACTGGAATTTTAGCCATTTTTTGACGTGAAATTGTAAACATGTGGACATGGATTTTGAAAATTCTAGAGAGAATTTTAAAAGCTTCAACAGAATTTCAACAATTTTGAGAGGGATTTGAAAAGTTTCAATGGGAATGGGAAGAATTGGGACAAAAATTGGAAAATTTTGAAGGGACTTTGAAAAAATTTCAACTGGAATTTTAGCCATTTTTTGACGTGAAATTGTAAACATGTGGACATGGATTTTGAAAATTCTAGAGAGAATTTTAAAAGCTTCAACAGAATTTCAACAATTTTGAGAGGGATTTGAAAAGTTTCAATGGGAATGGGAAGAATTGGGACAAAAATTGGAAAATTTTTAAGGGACTTTGAAAAAATTTCAACTGGAATTTTAGCCATTTTTTGACGTGAAATTGTAAACATGTTGACATGGATTTTGAAAATTCTAGAGAGAATTTTAAAAGCTTCAACAGAATTTCAACAATTTTGAGAGGGATTTGAAAAGTTTCAATGGGAATGGGAAGAATTGGGACAAAAATTGGAAAATTTTTCAGGGACTTTGAAAAAATTTCAGCTGGAATTTTAGCCATTTTTTTACGTGAAATTGTAAACATGTGGACATGGATTTTGAAAATTCTAGAGAGAATTTTAAAAGCTTCAACAGAATTTCAACAATTTTGAGAGGGATTTGAAAAGTTTCAATGGGAATGGGAAGAATTGGGACAAAAATTGGAAAATTTTTAAGGGACTTTGAAAAAGTTTCAACTGGAATTTTAGCCATTTTTTGATGTGAAATTGTAAACATGTGGACATGGATTTTGAAAATTCTAGAGAGAATTTTAAAAGCTTTAACAGAATTTCAACAATTTTGAGAGGGATTTGAAAAGTTTCAATGGGAATGGGAAGAATTGGGACAAAAATTGGAAAATTTTTAAGGGACTTTGAAAAAATTTCAACTGGAATTTTAGCCATTTTTTGACATGAAATTGTAAACATGTGGCCATGGATTTAGAAAATTCTAGAGAGAATTTTAAAAGCTTCAACAGAATTTCAACAATTTGGAGAGGGATTTGACAAGTTTCAATGGGAATGGGAAGAATTGGGACAAAAATTGGAAAATTTTGAAGGGACTTTGAAAAAATTTCAACTGGAATTTTAGCCATTTTTTGACGTGAAATTGTAAACATGTGGACATGGATTTTGAAAATTCTAGAGAGAATTTTAAAAGCTTCAACAGAATTTCAACAATTTTGAGAGGGATTTGAAAAGTTTCAATGGGAATGGGAAGAATTGGGACAAAAATTGGAAAATTTTTAAGGGACTTTGAAAAAATTTCAACTGGAATTTTAGCCATTTTTTGACGTGAAATTGTAAACATGTGGACATGGATTTTGAAAATTCTAGAGAGAATTTTAAAAGCTTCAACAGAATTTCAACAATTTTGAGAGGGATTTGAAAAGTTTCAATGGGAATGGGAAGAATTGGGACAAAAATTGGAAAATTTTTAAGGGACTTTGAAAAAATTTCAACTGGAGTTTTAGCCATTTTTTTATGTGAAATTGTAAACATGTGGACATGGATTTTGAAAATTCTAGAGAGAATTTTAAAAGCTTCAACAGAATTTCAACAATTTTGAGAGGGATTTGAAAAGTTTCAATGGGAATGGGAAGAATTGGGACAAAAATTGGAAAATTTTTCAGGGACTTTGAAAAAATTTCAGCTGGAATTTTAGCCATTTTTTTATGTGAAATTGTAAACATGTGGACATGGATTTTGAAAATTCTAGAGAGAATTTTAAAAGCTTCAAGAGAATTTCAACAATTTTGAGAGGGATTTGAAAAGTTTCAATGGGAATGGGAAGAATTGGGACAAAAATCGGAAAATTTTTGAGGGACTTTGAAAAAGTTTCAACTGGAATTTTAGCCATTTTTTGATGTGAAATTGTAAACATGTGGACATGGATTTTGAAAATTCTAGAGAGAATTTTAAAAGCTTTAACAGAATTTCAACAATTTTGAGAGGGATTTGAAAAGTTTCAATGGGAATGGGAAGAATTGGGACAAAAATTGGAAAATTTTTAAGGGACTTTGAAAAAATTTCAACTGGAATTTTAGCCATTTTTTGACATGAAATTGTAAACATGTGGCCATGGATTTAGAAAATTCTAGAGAGAATTTTAAAAGCTTCAACAGAATTTCAACAATTTGGAGAGGGATTTGACAAGTTTCAATGGGAATGGGAAGAATTGGGACAAAAATTGGAAAATTTTGAAGGGACTTTGAAAAAATTTCAACTGGAATTTTAGCCATTTTTTGACGTGAAATTGTAAACATGTGGACATGGATTTTGAAAATTCTAGAGAGAATTTTAAAAGCTTCAACAGAATTTCAACAATTTTGAGAGGGATTTGAAAAGTTTCAATGGGAATGGGAAGAATTGGGACAAAAATTGGAAAACTTTTAAGGGACTTTGAAAAAATTTCAACTGGAATTTTAGCCATTTTTTGACGTGAAATTGTAAACATGTGGACATGGATTTTGAAAATTCTAGAGAGAATTTTAAAAGCTTCAACAGAATTTCAACAATTTTGAGAGGGATTTGAAAAGTTTCAATGGGAATGGGAAGAATTGGGACAAAAATTGGAAAATTTTTAAGGGACTTTGAAAAAATTTCAACTGGAGTTTTAGCCATTTTTTTATGTGAAATTGTAAACATGTGGACATGGATTTTGAAAATTCTAGAGAGAATTTTAAAAGCTTCAACAGAATTTCAACAATTTTGAGAGGGATTTGAAAAGTTTCAATGGGAATGGGAAGAATTGGGACAAAAATTGGAAAATTTTTCAGGGACTTTGAAAAAATTTCAGCTGGAATTTTAGCCATTTTTTTACGTGAAATTGTAAACATGTGGACATGGATTTTGAAAATTCTAGAGAGAATTTTAAAAGCTTCAACAGAATTTCAACAATTTTGAGAGGGATTTGAAAAGTTTCAATGGGAATGGGAAGAATTGGGACAAAAATCGGAAAATTTTTGAGGGACTTTGAAAAAGTTTCAACTGGAATTTTAGCCATTTTTTGATGTGAAATTGTAAACATGTGGACATGGATTTTGAAAATTCTAGAGAGAATTTTAAAAGCTTTAACAGAATTTCAACAATTTTGAGAGGGATTTGAAAAGTTTCAATGGGAATGGGAAGAATTGGGACAAAAATTGGAAAATTTTTAAGGGACTTTGAAAAAATTTCAACTGGAATTTTAGCCATTTTTTGACATGAAATTGTAAACATGTGGACATGGATTTTGAAAATTCTAGAGAGAATTTTAAAAGCTTCAACAGAATTTCAACAATTTTGAGAGGGATTTGAAAAGTTTCAGTGGGAATGGGAAGAATTGGGACAAAAATTGGAAAATTTTTAAGGGACTTTGAAAAAATTTCAACTGGAATTTTAGCCATTTTTTGACGTGAAATTGTAAACATGTGGACATGGATTTTGAAAATTCTAGAGAGAATTTTAAAAGCTTCAACAGAATTTCAACAATTTTGAGAGGGATTTAAAAAGCTTCAATGGGAATGGGAAGAATTGGGACAAAAATTGGAAAATTTTTAAGGGACTTTGAAAAAGTTTCAACTGGAATTTTAGCAATTTTTTGACGTGAAATTGTAAACATGTGGACATGGATTTTGAAAATTCTAGAGAGAATTTTAAAAGCTTCAACAGAATTTCAACAATTTTGAGAGGGATTTGAAAAGTTTCAGTGGGAATGGGAAGAATTGGGACAAAAATTGGAAAATTTTGAAGGGACTTTGAAAAAATTTCAACTGGAATTTTAGCCATTTTTTGACGTGAAATTGTAAACATGTGGACATGGATTTTGAAAATTCTAGAGAGAATTTTAAAAGCTTCAAGAGAATTTCAACAATTTTCAGAGGGATTTGAAAAGTTTCAATGGGAATGGGAAGAATTGGGACAAAAATTGGAAAATATTTAAGGGACTTTGAAAAAATTTCAACTGGAATTTTAGCCATTTTTTGACGTGAAATTGTAAACATGTGGACATGGATTTTGAAAATTCTAGAGAGAATTTTAAAAGCTTCAACAGAATTTCAACAATTTTGAGAGGGATTTGAAAAGTTTCAATGGGAATGGGAAGAATTGGGACAAAAATTGGAAAATATTTAAGGGACTTTGAAAAAATTTCAACTGGAATTTTAGCAATTTTTTGACGTGAAATTGTAAACATGTGGCCATGGATTTTGAAAATTCTAGAGAGAATTTTAAAAGCTTCAACAGAATTTCAACAATTTGGAGAGGGATTTGACAAGTTTCAGTGGGAATGGGAAGAATTGGGACAAAAATTGGAAAATTTTTAAGGGACTTTGAAAAAATTTCAACTGGAATTTTAGCCATTTTTTGACGTGAAATTGTAAACATGTGGACATGGATTTTGAAAATTCTAGAGAGAATTCTAAAAGCTTCAACAGAATTTCAACAATTTTGAGAGGGATTTGAAAAGTTTCAATGGGAATGGGAAGAATTGGGACAAAAATTGGAAAATTTTTAAGGGACTTTGAAAAAATTTCAACTGGAATTTTAGCCATTTTTTGACGTGAAATTGTAAACATGTGGACATGGATCTTGAAAATTCTAGAGAGAATTCTAAAAGCTTCAACAGAATTTCAACAATGTTGAGAGGGATTTGAAAAGTTTCAATGGGAATGGGAAGAATTGGGACATAAATTGGAAAATTTTTAAGGGACTTTGAAAAAATTTCAACTGGAATTTTAGCCATTTTTTGACGTGGAATTGTAAACATGTGGACATGGATTTTGAAAATTCTAGAGAGAATTTTAAAAGCTTCAACAGAATTTCAACAATTTTGAGAGGGATTTGAAAAGTTTCAATGGGAATGGGAAGAATTGGGACAAAAATTGGAAAATTTTTCAGGGACTTTGAAAAAGTTTCAACTGGAATTTTAGCCATTTCTTTATGTGAAATTGTAAACATGTGGACATGGATTTTGAAAATTCTAGAGAGAATTTTAAAAGCTTCAAGAGAATTTCAACAATTTTGAGAGGGATTTGAAAAGTTTCAATGGGAATGGGAAGAATTGGGACAAAAATTGGAAAATATTTAAGGGACTTTGAAAAAATTTCAACTGGAATTTTAGCCATTTTTTGACGTGAAATTGTAATCATGTGGACATGGATTTTGAAAATTCTAGAGAGAATTTTAAAAGCTTCAACAGAATTTCAACAATGTTGAGAGGGATTTGAAAAGTTTCAATGGGAATGGGAAGAATTGGGACAAAAATTGGAAAATATTTAAGGGACTTTGAAAAAATTTCAACTGGAATTTTAGCCATTTTTTGACGTGAAATTGTAAACATGTGGACATGGATTTTGAAAATTCTAGAGAGAATTTTAAAAGCTTCAACAGAATTTCAACAATGTTGAGAGGGATTTGAAAAGTTTCAATGGGAATGGGAAGAATTGAGACAAAAATTGGAAAATTTTTAAGGGACTTTGAAAATTTTCAACTGGAATTTTAGCCATTTTTTGATGTGAAATTGTAAACATGTGGACATGGATTTTGAAAATTCTAGAGAGAATTTTAAAAGCTTTAACAGAATTTCAACAATTTTGAGAGGGATTTGAAAAGTTTCAATGGGAATGGGAAGAATTGGGACAAAAATTGGAAAATTTTTAAGGGACTTTGAAAAAATTTCAACTGGAATTTTAGCCATTTTTTGACGTGAAATTGTAAACATGTGGACATTGATTTTGAAAATTCTAGAGAGAATTTTAAAAGCTTCAAGAGAATTTCAACAATTTTGAGAGGGATTTGAAAAGTTTCAGTGGGAATGGGAAGAATTGGGACAAAAATTGGAAAATTTTTAAGGGACTTTGAAAAAATTTCAACTGGAATTTTACCATTTTTTTTACGTGAAATTGTAAACATGTGGACATGGATTTTGAAAATTCTAGAGAGAATTTTAAAAGCTTCAAGAGAATTTCAACAATTTTGAGAGGGATTTGAAAAGTTTCAATGGGAATGGGAAGAATTGGGACAAAAATTGGAAAATTTTGAAGGGACTTTGAAAAAATTTCAACTGGAATTTTAGCCATTTTTTGACGTGAAATTGTAAACATGTGGACATGGATTTTGAAAATTCTAGAGAGAATTTTAAAAGCTTCAACAGAATTTCAACAATTTTGAGAGGGATTTGAAAAGTTTCAATGGGAATGGGAAGAATTGGGACAAAAATTGGAAAATTTTTAAGGGACTTTGAAAAAATTTTAACTGGAATTTTAGCCATTTTTTGACGTGAAATTGTAAACATGTGGACATGGATTTTGAAAATTCTAGAGAGAATTTTAAAAGCTTCAACAGAATTTCAACAATTTTGAGAGGGATTTGAAAAGTTTCAATGGGAATGGGAAGAATTGGGACAAAAATTGGAAAATTTTTCAGGGACTTTGAAAAAGTTTCAACTGGAATTTTAGCCATTTCTTTATGTGAAATTGTAAACATGTGGACATGGATTTTGAAAATTCTAGAGAGAATTTTAAAAGCTTCAAGAGAATTTCAACAATTTTGAGAGGGATTTGAAAAGTTTCAATGGGAATGGGAAGAATTGGGACAAAAATTGGAAAATATTTAAGGGACTTTGAAAAAATTTCAACTGGAATTTTAGCCATTTTTTGACGTGAAATTGTAATCATGTGGACATGGATTTTGAAAATTCTAGAGAGAATTTTAAAAGCTTCAACAGAATTTCAACAATGTTGAGAGGGATTTGAAAAGTTTCAATGGGAATGGGAAGAATTGGGACAAAAATTGGAAAATATTTAAGGGACTTTGAAAAAATTTCAACTGGAATTTTAGCCATTTTTTGACGTGAAATTGTAAACATGTGGACATGGATTTTGAAAATTCTAGAGAGAATTTTAAAAGCTTCAACAGAATTTCAACAATGTTGAGAGGGATTTGAAAAGTTTCAATGGGAATGGGAAGAATTGAGACAAAAATTGGAAAATTTTTAAGGGACTTTGAAAATTTTCAACTGGAATTTTAGCCATTTTTTGATGTGAAATTGTAAACATGTGGACATGGATTTTGAAAATTCTAGAGAGAATTTTAAAAGCTTTAACAGAATTTCAACAATTTTGAGAGGGATTTGAAAAGTTTCAATGGGAATGGGAAGAATTGGGACAAAAATTGGAAAATTTTTAAGGGACTTTGAAAAAATTTCAACTGGAATTTTAGCCATTTTTTGACGTGAAATTGTAAACATGTGGACATTGATTTTGAAAATTCTAGAGAGAATTTTAAAAGCTTCAAGAGAATTTCAACAATTTTGAGAGGGATTTGAAAAGTTTCAGTGGGAATGGGAAGAATTGGGACAAAAATTGGAAAATTTTTAAGGGACTTTGAAAAAATTTCAACTGGAATTTTACCATTTTTTTTACGTGAAATTGTAAACATGTGGACATGGATTTTGAAAATTCTAGAGAGAATTTTAAAAGCTTCAAGAGAATTTCAACAATTTTGAGAGGGATTTGAAAAGTTTCAATGGGAATGGGAAGAATTGGGACAAAAATTGGAAAATTTTGAAGGGACTTTGAAAAAATTTCAACTGGAATTTTAGCCATTTTTTGACGTGAAATTGTAAACATGTGGACATGGATTTTGAAAATTCTAGAGAGAATTTTAAAAGCTTCAACAGAATTTCAACAATTTTGAGAGGGATTTGAAAAGTTTCAATGGGAATGGGAAGAATTGGGACAAAAATTGGAAAATTTTTAAGGGACTTTGAAAAAATTTTAACTGGAATTTTAGCCATTTTTTGACGTGAAATTGTAAACATGTGGACATGGATTTTGAAAATTCTAGAGAGAATTTTAAAAGCTTCAACAGAATTTCAACAATTTGGAGAGGGATTTGAAAAGTTTCAATGGGAATGGGAAGAATTGGGACAAAAATTGGAAAATTTTTAAGGGACTTTGAAAAAATTTCAACTGGAATTTTAGCCATTTTTTGACGTGAAATTGTAAACATGTTGACATGGATTTTGAAAATTCTAGAGAGAATTTTAAAAGCTTCAAGAGAATTTCAACAATTTTGAGAGGGATTTGAAAAGTTTCAATGGGAATGGGAAGAATTGGGACAAAAATTGGAAAATTTTTAAGGGACTTTGAAAAAATTTCAGCTGGAATTTTAGCCATTTTTTTACGTGAAATTGTAAACATGTGGACATGGATTTTGAAAATTCTAGAGAGAATTTTAAAAGCTTCAAGAGAATTTCAACAATTTTGAGAGGGATTTGAAAAGTTTCAATGGGAATGGGAAGAATTGGGACAAAAATCGGAAAATTTTTGAGGGACTTTGAAAAAATTTCAACTGGAATTTTAGCCATTTTTTATGTGAAATTGTAAACATGTGGACATGGATTTTGAAAATTCTAGAGAGAATTCTAAAAGCTTCAACAGAATTTCAACAATTTTGAGAGGGATTTGAAAAGTTTCAATGGGAATGGGAAGAATTGGGACAAAAATTGGAAAATTTTTAAGGGACTTTGAAAAAGTTTCAACTGGAATTTTAGCCATTTTTTTATGTGAAATTGTAAACATGTGGACATGGATTTTGAAAATTCTAGAGAGAATTTTAAAAGCTTTAACAGAATTTCAACAGTTTTGAGAGGGATTTGAAAAGTTTCAATGGGAATGGGAAGAATTGGGACAAAAATTGGAAAATTTTTAAGGGACTTTGAAAAAATTTCAACTGGAATTTTAGCCATTTTTTGACATGAAATTGTAAACATGTGGCCATGGATTTTGAAAATTCTAGAGAGAATTTTAAAAGCTTCAACAGAATTTCAACAATTTGGAGAGGGATTTGACAAGTTTCAATGGGAATGGGAAGAATTGGGACAAAAATTGGAAAATTTTGAAGGGACTTTGAAAAAATTTCAACTGGAATTTTAGCCATTTTTTGACGTGAAATTGTAAACATGTGGACATGGATTTTGAAAATTCTAGAGAGAATTTTAAAAGCTTCAACAGAATTTCAACAATTTGGAGAGGGATTTGAAAAGTTTCAATGGGAATGGGAAGAATTGGGACAAAAATTGGAAAATTTTTAAGGGACTTTGAAAAAATTTCAACTGGAATTTTAGCCATTTTTTGACGTGAAATTGTAAACATGTGGACATGGATTTTGAAAATTCTAGAGAGAATTTTAAAAGCTTCAACAGAATTTCAACAATTTTGAGAGGGATTTGAAAAGCTTCAATGGGAATGGGAAGAATTGGGACAAAAATTGGAAAATTTTTAAGGGACTTTGAAAAAGTTTCAACTGGAATTTTAGCAATTTTTTGACGTGAAATTGTAAACATGTGGACATGGATTTTGAAAATTCTAGAGAGAATTTTAAAAGCTTCAACAGAATTTCAACAATTTGGAGAGGGATTTGAAAAGTTTCAATGGGAATGGGAAGAATTGGGACAAAAATTGGAAAATTTTTAAGGGACTTTGAAAAAATTTCAACTGGAATTTTAGCCATTTTTTGACGTGAAATTGTAAACATGTGGACATGGATTTTGAAAATTCTAGAGAGAATTTTAAAAGCTTCAACAGAATTTCAACAATTTTGAGAGGGATTTGAAAAGTTTCAATGGGAATGGGAAGAATTGGGACAAAAATTGGAAAATTTTTAAGGGACTTTGAAAAAATTTCAACTGGAGTTTTAGCCATTTTTTTATGTGAAATTGTAAACATGTGGACATGGATTTTGAAAATTCTAGAGAGAATTTTAAAAGCTTCAACAGAATTTCAACAATTTTGAGAGGGATTTGAAAAGTTTCAATGGGAATGGGAAGAATTGGGACAAAAATTGGAAAATTTTTCAGGGACTTTGAAAAAATTTCAGCTGGAATTTTAGCCATTTTTTTACGTGAAATTGTAAACATGTGGACATGGATTTTGAAAATTCTAGAGAGAATTTTAAAAGCTTCAAGAGAATTTCAACAATTTTGAGAGGGATTTGAAAAGTTTCAATGGGAATGGGAAGAATTGGGACAAAAATCGGAAAATTTTTGAGGGACTTTGAAAAAGTTTCAACTGGAATTTTAGCCATTTTTTGATGTGAAATTGTAAACATGTGGACATGGATTTTGAAAATTCTAGAGAGAATTTTAAAAGCTTTAACAGAATTTCAACAATTTTGAGAGGGATTTGAAAAGTTTCAATGGGAATGGGAAGAATTGGGACAAATATTGGAAAATTTTTAAGGGACTTTGAAAAAATTTCAACTGGAATTTTAGCCATTTTTTGACATGAAATTGTAAACATGTGGCCATGGATTTAGAAAATTCTAGAGAGAATTTTAAAAGCTTCAACAGAATTTCAACAATTTGGAGAGGGATTTGACAAGTTTCAATGGGAATGGGAAGAATTGGGACAAAAATTGGAAAATTTTGAAGGGACTTTGAAAAAATTTCAACTGGAATTTTAGCCATTTTTTGACGTGAAATTGTAAACATGTGGACATGGATTTTGAAAATTCTAGAGAGAATTTTAAAAGCTTCAACAGAATTTCAACAATTTTGAGAGGGATTTGAAAAGTTTCAATGGGAATGGGAAGAATTGGGACAAAAATTGGAAAATTTTTAAGGGACTTTGAAAAAATTTCAACTGGAATTTTAGCCATTTTTTGACGTGAAATTGTAAACATGTGGACATGGATTTTGAAAATTCTAGAGAGAATTTTAAAAGCTTCAACAGAATTTCAACAATTTTGAGAGGGATTTGAAAAGTTTCAATGGGAATGGGAAGAATTGGGACAAAAATTGGAAAATTTTTAAGGGACTTTGAAAAAATTTCAACTGGAGTTTTAGCCATTTTTTTATGTGAAATTGTAAACATGTGGACATGGATTTTGAAAATTCTAGAGAGAATTTTAAAAGATTCAACAGAATTTCAAGAATTTTGAGAGGGATTTGAAAAGTTTCAATGGGAATGGGAAGAATTGGGACAAAAATTGGAAAATTTTTCAGGGACTTTGAAAAAATTTCAGCTGGAATTTTAGCCATTTTTTTACGTGAAATTGTAAACATGTGGACATGGATTTTGAAAATTCTAGAGAGAATTTTAAAAGCTTCAAGAGAATTTCAACAATTTTGAGAGGGATTTGAAAAGTTTCAATGGGAATGGGAAGAATTGGGACAAAAATCGGAAAATTTTTGAGGGACTTTGAAAAAGTTTCAACTGGAATTTTAGCCATTTTTTGATGTGAAATTGTAAACATGTGGACATGGATTTTGAAAATTCTAGAGAGAATTTTAAAAGCTTTAACAGAATTTCAACAATTTTGAGAGGGATTTGAAAAGTTTCAATGGGAATGGGAAGAATTGGGACAAAAATTGGAAAATTTTTAAGGGACTTTGAAAAAATTTCAACTGGAATTTTAGCCATTTTTTGACATGAAATTGTAAACATGTGGACATGGATTTTGAAAATTCTAGAGAGAATTTTAAAAGCTTCAACAGAATTTCAACAATTTTGAGAGGGATTTGAAAAGTTTTAGTGGGAATGGGAAGAATTGGGACAAAAATTGGAAAATTTTTAAGGGACTTTGAAAAAATTTCAACTGGAATTTTAGCCATTTTTTGACGTGAAATTGTAAACATGTGGACATGGATTTTGAAAATTCTAGAGAGAATTTTAAAAGCTTCAACAGAATTTCAACAATTTTGAGAGGGATTTGAAAAGCTTCAATGGGAATGGGAAGAATTGGGACAAAAATTGGAAAATTTTTAAGGGACTTTGAAAAAGTTTCAACTGGAATTTTAGCAATTTTTTGACGTGAAATTGTAAACATGTGGACATGGATTTTGAAAATTCTAGAGAGAATTTTAAAAGCTTCAACAGAATTTCAACAATTTTGAGAGGGATTTGAAAAGTTTCAGTGGGAATGGGAAGAATTGGGACAAAAATTGGAAAATTTTGAAGGGACTTTGAAAAAATTTCAACTGGAATTTTAGCCATTTTTTGACGTGAAATTGTAAACATGTGGACATGGATTTTGAAAATTCTAGAGAGAATTTTAAAAGCTTCAAGAGAATTTCAACAATTTTCAGAGGGATTTGAAAAGTTTCAATGGGAATGGGAAGAATTGGGACAAAAATTGGAAAATATTTAAGGGACTTTGAAAAAATTTCAACTGGAATTTTAGCCATTTTGTTACGTGAAATTGTAAACATGTGGACATGGATTTTGAAAATTCTAGAGAGAATTTTAAAAGCTTCAACAGAATTTCAACAATTTTGAGAGGGATTTGAAAAGTTTCAATGGGAATGGGAAGAATTGGGACAAAAATTGGAAAATATTTAAGGGACTTTGAAAAAATTTCAACTGGAATTTTAGCAATTTTTTGACGTGAAATTGTAAACATGTGGCCATGGATTTTGAAAATTCTAGAGAGAATTTTAAAAGCTTCAACAGAATTTCAACAATTTGGAGAGGGATTTGACAAGTTTCAGTGGGAATGGGAAGAATTGGGACAAAAATTGGAAAATTTTTAAGGGACTTTGAAAAAATTTCAACTGGAATTTTAGCCATTTTTTGACGTGAAATTGTAAACATGTGGACATGGATTTTGAAAATTCTAGAGAGAATTCTAAAAGCTTCAACAGAATTTCAACAATTTTGAGAGGGATTTGAAAAGTTTCAATGGGAATGGGAAGAATTGGGACAAAAATTGGAAAATTTTTAAGGGACTTTGAAAAAATTTCAACTGGAATTTTAGCCATTTTTTGACGTGGAATTGTAAACATGTGGACATGGATTTTGA
Organism: Streptopelia decaocto; assembly: GCF_964273445.1. Classification (NCBI taxonomy): domain Eukaryota; kingdom Metazoa; phylum Chordata; class Aves; order Columbiformes; family Columbidae; genus Streptopelia; species Streptopelia decaocto. Next base: position 12,902 of record NW_028116673.1, on the reverse strand, counting down.
AAATTCTAGAGAGAATTTTAAAAGCTTCAACAGAATTTCAACAATTTTGAGAGGGATTTGAAAAGTTTCAATGGGAATGGGAAGAATTGGGACAAAAATTGGAAAATTTTTAAGGGACTTTGAAAAAATTTCAACTGGAATTTTAGCCATTTTTTGACGTGAAATTGTAAAAATGTGGACATGGACTTTGAAAATTCTAGAGAGAATTTTAAAAGCTTCAACAGAATTTCAACAATTTTGAGAGGGATTTGAAAAGTTTCAGTGGGAATGGGAAGAATTGGGACAAAAATTGGAAAATTTTTAAGGGACTTTGAAAAAGTTTCAACTGGAATTTTAGCAATTTTTTGACGTGAAATTGTAAACATGTGGACATGGATTTTGAAAATTCTAGAGAGAATTTTAAAAGCTTCAACAGAATTTCAACAATTCTGAGAGGGATTTGAAAAGTTTCAATGGGAATGGGAAGAATTGGGACAAAAATTGGAAAATTTTTAAGGGACTTTGAAAAAGTTTCAACTGGAATTTTAGCCATTTCTTTATGTGAAATTGTAAACATGTGGACATGGATTTTGAAAATTCTAGAGAGAATTTTAAAAGCTTCAAGAGAATTTCAACAATTTTGAGAGGGATTTGAAAAGTTTCAATGGGAATGGGAAGAATTGGGACAAAAATTGGAAAATTTTTAAGGGACTTTGAAAAAATTTCAACTGGAATTTTAGCCATTTTTTGACGTGAAATTGTAATCTTGTGGACATGGATTTTGAAAATTCTAGAGAGAATTTTAAAAGCTTCAACAGAATTTCAACAATGTTGAGAGGGATTTGAAAAGTTTCAATGGGAATGGGAAGAATTGGGACAAAAATTGGAAAATATTTAAGGGACTTTGAAAAAATTTCAACTGGAATTTTAGCCATTTTTTGACGTGAAATTGTAAACATGTGGACATGGATTTTGAAAATTCTAGAGAGAATTTTAAAAGCTTCAACAGAATTTCAACAATGTTGAGAGGGATTTGAAAAGTTTCAATGGGAATGGGAAGAATTGAGACAAAAATTGGAAAATTTTTAAGGGACTTTGAAAAAGTTTCAACTGGAATTTTAGCCATTTTTTGATGTGAAATTGTAAACATGTGGACATGGATTTTGAAAATTCTAGAGAGAATTTTAAAAGCTTTAACAGAATTTCAACAATTTGGAGAGGGATTTGAAAAGTTTCAATGGGAATGGGAAGAATTGGGACAAAAATTGGAAAATTTTTAAGGGACTTTGAAAAAATTTCAACTGGAATTTTAGCCATTTTTTGACGTGAAATTGTAAACATGTGGACATTGATTTTGAAAATTCTAGAGAGAATTTTAAAAGCTTCAAGAGAATTTCAACAATTTTGAGAGGGATTTGAAAAGTTTCAGTGGGAATGGGAAGAATTGGGACAAAAATTGGAAAATTTTTAAGGGACTTTGAAAAAATTTCAACTGGAATTTTACCATTTTTTTTACGTGAAATTGTAAACATGTGGACATGGATTTTGAAAATTCTAGAGAGAATTTTAAAAGCTTCAAGAGAATTTCAACAATTTTGAGAGGGATTTGAAAAGTTTCAATGGGAATGGGAAGAATTGGGACAAAAATTGGAAAATTTTGAAGGGACTTTGAAAAAATTTCAACTGGAATTTTAGCCATTTTTTGACGTGAAATTGTAAACATGTGGACATGGATTTTGAAAATTCTAGAGAGAATTCTAAAAGCTTCAACAGAATTTCAACAATTTTGAGAGGGATTTGAAAAGTTTCAATGGGAATGGGAAGAATTGGGACAAAAATTGGAAAATTTTTAAGGGACTTTGAAAAAGTTTCAACTGGAATTTTAGCCATTTTTTGATGTGAAATTGTAAACATGTGGACATGGATTTTGAAAATTCTAGAGAGAATTTTAAAAGCTTTAACAGAATTTCAACAGTTTTGAGAGGGATTTGAAAAGTTTCAATGGGAATGGGAAGAATTGGGACAAAAATTGGAAAATTTTTAAGGGACTTTGAAAAAATTTCAACTGGAATTTTAGCCATTTTTTGACATGAAATTGTAAACATGTGGCCATGGATTTTGAAAATTCTAGAGAGAATTTTAAAAGCTTCAACAGAATTTCAACAATTTGGAGAGGGATTTGACAAGTTTCAATGGGAATGGGAAGAATTGGGACAAAAATTGGAAAATTTTGAAGGGACTTTGAAAAAATTTCAACTGTAATTTTAGCCATTTTTTGACGTGAAATTGTAAACATGTGGACATGGATTTTGAAAATTCTAGAGAGAATTTTAAAAGCTTCAACAGAATTTCAACAATTTTGAGAGGGATTTGAAAAGTTTCAATGGGAATGGGAAGAATTGGGACAAAAATTGGAAAATTTTTAAGGGACTTTGAAAAAATTTCAACTGGAATTTTAGCCATTTTTTGACGTGAAATTGTAAACATGTGGACATGGATTTTGAAAATTCTAGAGAGAATTTTAAAAGCTTAAAGCTTCAACAGAATTTCAACAATTTTGAGAGGGATTTGAAAAGCTTCAATGGGAATGGGAAGAATTGGGACAAAAATTGGAAAATTTTTAAGGGACTTTTGAAAAGTTTCAACTGGAATTTTAGCAATTTTTTGACGTGAAATTGTAAACATGTGGACATGGATTTTGAAAATTCTAGAGAGAATTTTAAAAGCTTCAACAGAATTTCAACAATTTGGAGAGGGATTTGAAAAGTTTCAATGGGAATGGGAAGAATTGGGACAAAAATTGGAAAATTTTTAAGGGACTTTGAAAAAATTTCAACTGGAATTTTAGCCATTTTTTTACGTGAAATTGTAAACCATGTGGCCATGGATTTTGAAAATTCTAGAGAGAATTTTAAAAGCTTCAAGAGAATTTCAACAATTTTGAGAGGGATTTGAAAAGTTTCAATGGGAATGGGAAGAATTGGGACAAAAATTGGAAAATTTTTAAGGGACTTTGAAAAATTTCAACTGGAATTTTAGCCATTTTTTGACGTGAAATTGTAAACATGTGGACATGGATTTTGAAAATTCTAGAGAGAATTTTAAAAGCTTCAACAGAATTTCAACAATTTGAGAGGGATTTGAAAAGTTTCAGTGGGAATGGGAAGAATTGGGACAAAAATTGGAAAAATTTTTAAGGGACTTTGAAAAAATTTCAACTGGAATTTTAGCCATTTTTTGACGTGGAATTGTAAACATGTTGACATGGATTTTGAAAATTCTAGAGAGAATTTTAAAAGCTTCAAGAGAATTTCAACAATTTTCAGAGGGATTTGAAAAGTTTCAATGGGAATGGGAAGAATTGGGACAAAAATTGGAAAATATTTAAGGACTTTGAAAAATTTCAACTGGAATTTTAGCCATTTTTTGACGTGAAATTGTAAACATGTGGACATGGATTTTGAAAATTCTAGAGAGAATTTTAAAGCTTCAACAGAATTTCAACAATTTTGAGAGGGATTTGAAAAGTTTCAATGGGAATGGGAAGAATTGGGACAAAAATTGGAAAATTTTTAAGGGACTTTGAAAAAGTTTCAACTGGAATTTTAGCCATTTTTTGACGTGAAATTGTAAACATGTGGACATGGATTTTGAAAATTCTAGAGAGAATTCTAAAAGCTTCAACAGAATTTCAACAATTTTGAGAGGGATTTGAAAAGTTTCAGTGGGAATGGGAAGAATTGGGACCAAAATTGGAAAATTTTTAAGGGACTTTGAAAAAATTTCAACTGGAATTTTAGCCATTTTTTGACGTGAAATTGTAAATATGTGGACATGGATTTAGAAAATTCTAGAGAGAATTTTAAAAGCTTCAACAGAATTTCAACAATTTGGAGAGGATTTGAAAAGTTTCAGTGGGAATGGGAAGAATTGGGACAAAAATTGGAAAATTTTGAAGGGACTTTTGAAAAAATTTCAACTGGAATTTTAGCCATTTTTTTACGTGAAATTGTAAACATGTGGACATGGATTTTGAAAATTCTAGAGAGAATTCTAAAAGCTTCAACAGAATTTCAACAATTTTGAGAGGGATTTGAAAAGTTTCAATGGGAATGGGAAGAATTGGGACAAAAATTGGAAAATTTTTAAGGGACTTTGAAAAAATTTCAACTGGAATTTTAGCCATTTTTTGACGTGAAATTGTAAACATGTGGACATGGATCTTGAAAATCTAGAGAGAATTCTAAAAGCTTCAACAGAATTTCAACAATTTTGAGAGGGATTTGAAAGTTTCAGTGGGAATGGGAAGAATTGGGACAAAAATTGGAAAATTTTTAAGGGACTTTGAAAAAGTTTCAACTGGAATTTTAGCAATTTTTTGACGTGAAATTGTAAACATGTGGACATGGATTTTGAAAATTCTAGAGAGAATTTTAAAAGCTTCAACAGAATTTCAACATTCTGAGAGGGATTTGAAAAGTTTCAATGGGAATGGGAAGAATTGGGACAAAAATTAGAAAATTTTTAAGGGACTTTGAAAAAGTTTCAACTGGAATTTTAGCCATTTCTTTATGTGAAATTGTAAACATGTGGACATGGATTTTTAAAATTCTAGAGAGAATTTTAAAAGCTTCAACAGAATTTCAACAATGTTGAGAGGGATTTTAAAAGTTTCAATGGGAATGGGAAGAATTGGGACAAAATTGGAAAATATTTAAGGGACTTTGAAAAAATTTCAACTGGAATTTTAGCCATTTTTTGACGTGAAAATTGTAATCATGTGGACATGGATTTTGAAAATTCTAGAGAGAATTTTAAAAGCTTCAACAGAATTTCAACAATTCTGAGAGGGATTTGAAAAGTTTCAATGGGAATGGGAAGAATTGGGACAAAAATTGGAAAATATTTAAGGGACTTTGAAAAAATTTCAACTGGAATTTTAGCCATTTTTTGACGTGAAATTGTAAACATGTGGACATGGATTTTGAAAATTCTAGAGAGAATTTTAAAAGCTTCAACAGAATTTCAACAATGTTGAGAGGGATTTGAAAAGTTTAAATGGGAATGGGAAGAATTGAGACAAAATTGGAAAATTTTTAAGGGACTTTGAAAAAGTTTCAACTGGAATTTTAGCCATTTTTTGATGTGAAATTGTAAACATGTGGACATGGATTTTGAAAATTCTAGAGAGAATTTTAAAAGCTTTAACAGAATTTCAACAATTTTGAGAGGGATTTGAAAAGTTTCAATGGGAATGGGAAGAATTGGGACAAAAATTGGAAAATTTTTAAGGGACTTTGAAAAAATTTCAACTGGAATTTTAGCCATTTTTTGACGTGAAATTGTAAACATGTGGACATGGATTTTGAAAATTCTAGAGAGAATTTTAAAAGCTTCAACAGAATTTCAACAATTTTGAGAGGGATTTGAAAAGTTTCAGTGGGAATGGGAAGAATTGGGACAAAAATTGGAAAATTTTGAAGGGACTTTGAAAAAATTTCAACTGGAATTTTACCATTTTTTTTACGTGAAATTGTAAACATGTGGACATGGATTTTGAAAATTCTAGAGAGAATTTTAAAAGCTTCAAGAGAATTTCAACAATTTTGAGAGGGATTTGAAAAGTTTCAATGGGAATGGGAAGAATTGGGACAAAAATTGGAAAATTTTGAAGGGACTTTGAAAAAATTTCAACTGGAATTTTAGCCATTTTTTGACGTGAAATTGTAAACATGTGGACATGGATTTTGAAAATTCTAGAGAGAATTTTAAAAGCTTCAACAGAATGTCAACAATTTTGAGAGGGATTTGAAAAGTTTCAATGGGAATGGGAAGAATTGGGACAAAAATTGGAAAATTTTGAAGGGACTTTGAAAAAATTTTAACTGGAATTTTAGCCATTTTTTGACGTGAAATGTAAACATGTGGACATGGATTTTGAAAATTCTAGAGAGAATTTTAAAAGCTTCAACAGAATTTCAACAATTTTGAGAGGGATTTGAAAAGTTTCAATGGGAATGGAAGAATTGGGACAAAAATTGGAAAATTTTTAAGGGACTTTGAAAAAATTTCAACTGAATTTTAGCCATTTTTTGACGTGAAATTGTAAACATGTTGACATGGATTTTGAAAATTCTAGAGAGAATTTTAAAAGCTTCAACAGAATTTCAACAATTTTGAGAGGGATTTGAAAAGTTTCAATGGGAATGGGAAGAATTGGGACAAAAATTGGAAAATTTTTCAGGGACTTTGAAAAAATTTCAGCTGGAATTTTAGCCATTTTTTGACGTGAAATTGTAATCATGTGGACATGGATTTTGAAAATTCTAGAGAGAATTTTAAAAGCTTCAAGAGAATTTCAACAATTTTGAGAGGGATTTGAAAAGTTTCAATGGGAATGGGAAGAATTGGGACAAAAATCGGAAAATTTTTGAGGGACTTTGAAAAAATTTCAACTGGAATTTTAGCCATTTTTTATGTGAAATTGTAAACATGTGGACATGGAATTATGAAAATTCTAGAGAGAATTTTAAAAGCTTCAACAGAATTTCAACAATTTTGAGAGGGATTTGAAAAGTTTCAATGGGAATGGGAAGAATTGGGACAAAAATTGGAAAATCTTTAAGGGACTTTGAAAAAATTTTAACTGGAATTTTAGCCATTTTTGACGTGAAATTGTAAACATGTGGACATGGATTTTGAAAATTCTAGAGAGAATTTTAAAAGCTTCAACAGAATTTCAACAATTTTGAGAGGGATTTGAAAAGTTTCAATGGGAATGGGAAGAATTGGGACAAAAATTGGAAAATTTTTAAGGGACTTTGAAAAAATTTCAACTGGAATTTTAGCAATTTTTTGACGTGAAATTGTAAACATGTGGACATGGATTTTGAAAATTCTAGAGAGAATTTTAAAAGCTTCAACAGAATTTCACAATTTTGAGAGGGATTTGAAAAGTTTCAATGGGAATGGGAAGAATTGGGACAAAAATTGGAAAATTTTGAAGGGACTTTGAAAAAATTTCAACTGGAATTTTAGCCATTTTTGACGTGAAATTGTAAACATGTGGACATGGATTTTGAAAATTCTAGAGAGAATTTTAAAAGCTTCAAGAGAATTTCAACAATTTTGAGAGGGATTTGAAAAGTTTCAATGGGAATGGGAAGAATTGGGACAAAAATTGGAAAATATTTAAGGGACTTTGAAAAAATTTCAACTGGAATTTTAGCCATTTTTTGACGTGAAATTGTAATCATGTGGACATGGATTTTGAAAATTCTAGAGAGAATTTTAAAAGCTTCAACAGAATTTCAACAATTTTGAGAGGGATTTGAAAAGTTTCAATGGGATTGGGAAGAATTGGGACAAAAATTGGAAAATATTTAAGGGACTTTGAAAAAATTTCAACTGGAATTTTAGCAATTTTTTGACGTGAAATTGTAAACATGTGGACATGGATTTTGAAAATTCTAGAGAGAATTCTAAAAGCTTCAACAGAATTTCAACAATTTTGAGAGGGATTTGAAAAGTTTCAATGGGAATGGGAAGAATTGGGACAAAAATTGGAAAATTTTTAAGGGACTTTGAAAAAGTTTCAACTGGAATTTTAGCCATTTTTGATGTGAAATTGTAAACATGTGGACATGGATTTTGAAAATTCTAGAGAGAATTTTAAAAGCTTTAACAGAATTTCAACAATTTTGAGAGGGATTTGAAAAGTTTCAATGGGAATGGGAAGAATTGGGACAAAAATTGGAAAATTTTTAAGGGACTTTGAAAAAATTTCAACTGGAATTTTAGCCATTTTTTGACGTGAAATTGTAAACATGTGGCCATGGATTTTGAAAATTCTAGAGAGATTTTAAAAGCTTCAAACAGAATTTCAACAATTTTGAGAGGGATTTGACAAGTTTCAATGGGAATGGGAAGAATTGGGACAAAAATTGGAAAATTTTTAAGGGACTTTGAAAAAATTTCAACTGGAATTTTAGCCATTTTTTGACGTGAAATTGTAAACATGTGGCCATGGATTTTGAAAATTCTAGAGAGAATTTTAAAAGCTTCAAGAGAATTTCAACAATTTTGAGAGGGATTTGAAAAGTTTCAATGGGAATGGGAAGAATTGAGACAAAAATTGGAAAATTTTTAGGGACTTTGAAAAAGTTTCAACTGGAATTTTAGCAATTTTTTGACGTGAAATTGTAAACATGTGGACATGGATTTTGAAAATTCTAGAGAGAATTTTAAAAGCTTCAACAGAATTTCAACAATTTTGAGAGGGATTTGAAAAGTTTCAATGGGAATGGGAAGAATTGGGACAAAAATTGGAAAATTTTTAAGGGACTTTGAAAAAATTTCAACTGGAATTTTAGCCATTTTTTGACGCGAAATTGTAAACATGTGGACATGGATTTTGAAAATTCTAGAGAGAATTTTAAAAGCTTCAAGAGAATTTCAACAATTTTCAGAGGGATTTGAAAAGTTTCAATGGGAATGGGAAGAATTGGGACAAAAATTGGAAAATATTTAAGGGACTTTGAAAAAATTTCAACTGGAATTTTAGCCATTTTTGACGTGAAATTGTAATCATGTGGACATGGATTTTGAAAATTCTAGAGAGAATTTTAAAGCTTCAACAGAATTTCAACAATTTTGAGAGGGATTTGAAAAGTTTCAATGGGAATGGGAAGAATTGGGACAAAAATTGGAAAATTTTTAAGGGACTTTGAAAAAATTTCAACTGGAATTTTAGCCATTTTTTGACGTGAAATTGTAAACATGTGGACATGGATTTTGAAAATTCTAGAGAGAATTCTAAAAGCTTCAACAGAATTTCAACAATTTTGAGAGGGATTTGAAAAGTTTCAGTGGGAATGGGAAGAATTGGGACCAAAATTGGAAAATTTTGAAGGGACTTTGAAAAAATTTCAACTGGAATTTTAGCCATTTTTGACGTGAAATTGTAAACATGTGGACATGGATTTTGAAAATTCTAGAGAGAATTTTAAAAGCTTCAACAGAATTCAACAATTCTGAGAGGGATTTGAAAAGTTTCAGTGGGAATGGGAAGAATTGGGACAAAAATTGGAAAATTTTGAAGGGACTTTGAAAAAATTTCAACTGGAATTTTAGCCATTTTTTTACGTGAAATTGTAAACATGTGGACATGGATTTTGAAAATTCTAGAGAGAATTCTAAAAGCTTCAACAGAATTTCAACAATTTTGAGAGGGATTTGAAAAGTTTCAATGGGAATGGGAAGAATTGGGACAAAAATTGGAAAATATTTAAGGGACTTTGAAAAAATTTCAACTGGAATTTTAGCCATTTTTTGACGTGAAATTGTAAACATGTGGACATGGATCTTGAAAATTCTAGAGAGAATTCTAAAGCTTCAACAGAATTTCAACAATTTGAGAGGGATTTGAAAAGTTTCAATGGGAATGGGAAGAATTGGGACAAAAATTGGAAAATTTTTAAGGGACTTTGAAAAAATTTCAACTGGAATTTTAGCCATTTTTTGACGTGAAATTGTAAACATGTGGACATGGATTTTGAAAATTCTAGAGAGAATTCTAAAAGCTTCAACAGAATTTTCAACAATTTTGAGAGGGATTTGAAAAGTTTCAGTGGGAATGGGAAGAATTGGGACCAAAATTGGAAAATTTTGAAGGGACTTTGAAAAAATTTCAACTGGAATTTTAGCCATTTTTTGACGTGAAATTGTAAACATGTGGACATGGATTTTGAAAATTCTAGAGAGAATTTTAAAAGCTTCAACAGAATTTCAACAATTCTGAGAGGGATTTGAAAAGTTTCAGTGGGAATGGAAGAATTGGGACAAAATTGGAAAATTTTGAAGGGACTTTGAAAAAATTTCAACTGGAATTTTAGCCATTTTTTTACGTGAAATTGTAAACATGTGGACATGGATTTTGAAAATTCTAGAGAGAATTCTAAAAGCTTCAACAGAATTTCAACAATTTTGAGAGGGATTTGAAAAGTTTCAATGGGAATGGGAAGAATTGGGACAAAAATTGGAAAATATTTAAGGGACTTTGAAAAAATTTCAACTGGAATTTTAGCCATTTTTTGACGTGAAATTGTAAACATGTGGACATGGATCTTGAAAATTCTAGAGAGAATTCTAAAAGCTTCAACAGAATTTCAACAATTTTGAGAGGGATTTGAAAAGTTTCAATGGGAATGGGAAGAATTGGGACATAAATTGGAAAATTTTTAAGGGACTTTGAAAAAATTTCAACTGGAATTTTAGCCATTTTTTGACGCGAAATTGTAAACATGTGGACATGGATTTTGAAAATTCTAGAGAGAATTTTAAAAGCTTCAAGAGAATTTCAACAATTTTCAGAGGGATTTGAAAAGTTTCAATGGGAATGGGAAGAATTGGGACAAAAATTGGAAAATATTTAAGGGACTTTGAAAAAAATTTCAACTGGAATTTTAGCCATTTTTGACGTGAAATTGTAATCATGTGGACATGGATTTTGAAAATTCTAGAGAGAATTTTAAAAGCTTCAACAGAATTTCAACAATTTTGAGAGGGATTTGAAAGGTTTCAATGGGATTGGGAAGAATTGGGACAAAAATTGGAAAATATTTAAGGGACTTTGAAAAATTTCAACTGGAATTTTAGCAATTTTTTTGACGTGAAATTGTAAACATGTGGACATGGATTTTGAAAATTCTAGAGAGAATTTTAAAAGCTTCAACAGAATTTCAACAATTTTGAGAGGGATTTGAAAAGTTTCAATGGGAATGGGAAGAATTGGGACAAAAATTGGAAAATTTTTAAGGGACTTTGAAAAATTTCAACTGGAATTTTAGCCATTTTTTGACGTGAAATTGTAAACATGTGGACATGGATTTTGAAAATTCTAGAGAGAATTCTAAAAGCTTCAACAGAATTTCAACAATTTTGAGAGGGATTTGAAAAGTTTCAGTGGGAATGGGAAGAATTGGGACCAAAATTGGAAAATTTTGAAGGGACTTTGAAAAAATTTCAACTGGAATTTTAGCCATTTTTTGACGTGAAATTGTAAACATGTGGACATGGATTTTGAAAATTCTAGAGAGAATTTTAAAAGCTTCAACAGAATTTCAACAATTCTGAGAGGGATTTGAAAAGTTTCAGTGGGAATGGGAAGAATTGGGACAAAAATTGGAAAATTTTTGAAGGGACTTTGAAAAAATTTCAACTGGAATTTTAGCCATTTTTTACGTGAAATTGTAAACATGTGGACATGGATTTTGAAAATTCTAGAGAGAATTCTAAAAGCTTCAACAGAATTTCAACAATTTGAGAGGGATTTGAAAGTTTCAATGGGAATGGGAAGAATTGGGACAAAAATTGGAAAATTTTTAAGGGACTTTGAAAAAATTTCAACTGGAATTTTAGCCATTTTTTGACGTGAAATTGTAAACATGTGGACATGGATCTTGAAAATTCTAGAGAGAATTCTAAAAGCTTCAACAGAATTTCAACAATTTGGAGAGGGATTTGAAAAGTTTCAATGGGAATGGGAAGAATTGGGACATAAATTGGAAAATTTTTAAGGGACTTTGAAAAAATTTCAACTGGAATTTTAGCCATTTTTTGACGTGAAATTGTAAACATGTGGACATGGATTTTTGAAAATTCTAGAGAGAATTTTAAAAGCTTCAACAGAATTTCAACAATTTTGAGAGGGATTTGAAAAGTTTCAATGGGAATGGAAGAATTGGGACAAAAATTGGAAAATTTTTAAGGGACTTTGAAAAAATTTCAACTGGAATTTTAGCCATTTTTTGACGTGAAATTGTAAAAATGTGGACATGGACTTTGAAAATTCTAGAGAGAATTTTAAAAGCTTCAACAGAATTTCAACAATTTTGAGAGGGATTTGAAAAGTTTCAGTGGGAATGGGAAGAATTGGGACAAAAATTGGAAAATTTTTAAGGGACTTTGAAAAAGTTTCAACTGGAATTTTAGCAATTTTTTGACGTGAAATTGTAAACATGTGGACATGGATTTTGAAAATTCTAGAGAGAATTTTAAAAGCTTCAACAGAATTTCAACAATTCTGAGAGGGATTTGAAAAGTTTCAATGGGAATGGGAAGAATTGGGACAAAAATTGGAAAATTTTTAAGGGACTTTGAAAAAGTTTCAACTGGAATTTTAGCCATTTCTTTATGTGAAATTGTAAACATGTGGACATGGATTTTGAAAATTCTAGAGAGAATTTTAAGAGCTTCAAGAGAATTTCAACAATTTTGAGAGGGATTTGAAAAGTTTCAATGGGAATGGGAAGAATTGGGACAAAAATTGGAAAATATTTAAGGGACTTTGAAAAATTTCAACTGGAATTTTAGCCATTTTTTGACGTGAAATTGTAATCATGTGGACATGGATTTTGAAAATTCTAGAGAGAATTTTAAAAGCTTTAACAGAATTTCAACAATTTTGAGAGGGATTTGAAAAGTTTCAATGGGAATGGGAAGAATTGGGACAAAAATTGGAAAATTTTTAAGGACTTTGAAAAAATTTCAACTGGAATTTTAGCCATTTTTTGACGTGAAATTGTAAACATGTGGACATGGATTTTGAAAATTCTAGAGAGAATTTTAAAAGCTTCAACAGAATTTCAACAATGTTGAGAGGGATTTGAAAAGTTTCAATGGGAATGGGAAGAATTGAGACAAAAATTGGAAAATTTTTAAGGGACTTCGAAAAAATTTCAACTGGAATTTTAGCCATTTTTTGACGTGAAATTGTAAATATGTGGACATGGATTTTGAAAATTCTAGAGAGAATTCTAAAAGCTTCAACAGAATTTCAACAATTCTGAGAGGGATTTGAAAAGTTTCAATGGGAATGGGAAGAATTGGGACAAAAATTGGAAAATTTTTAAGGGACTTGGAAA
>NW_028116674.1:0-22087 GCF_964273445.1 Streptopelia decaocto | reverse complement strand
TTCAACTGGAATTTTAGCCATTTTTTTATGTGAAATTGTAAACATGTGGACATGGATTTTGAAAATTCTAGAGAGAATTTTAAAAGCTTCAACAGAATTTCAACAATTCTGAGAGGGATTTGAAAAGTTTCAATGGGAATGGGAAGAATTGGGACAAAAATTGGAAAATTTTTAAGGGACTTTGAAAAAATTTCAACTGGAATTTTAGCCATTTTTTGACGTGAAATTGTAAACATGTGGACATGGATTTTGAAAATTCTAGAGAGAATTCTAAAAGCTTCAACAGAATTTCAACAATGTTGAGAGGGATTTGAAAAGTTTCAATGGGAATGGGAAGAATTGGGACAAAAATTGGAAAATTTTTAAGGGACTTTGAAAAAATTTCAACTGGAATTTTAGCCATTTTTTTATGTGAAATTGTAAACATGTGGACATGGATTTTGAAAATTCTAGAGAGAATTCTAAAAGCTTCAACAGAATTTCAACAATGTTGAGAGGGATTTGAAAAGTTTCAATGGGAATGGGAAGAATTGGGACAAAAATTGGAAAATTTTTAAGGGACTTTGAAAAAATTTCAACTGGAATTTTAGCCATTTTTTTATGTGAAATTGTAAACATGTGGACATGGATTTTGAAAATTCTAGAGAGAATTCTAAAAGCTTCAAGAGAATTTAAACAATGTTGAGAGGGATTTGAAAAGTTTCAATGGGAATGGGAAGAATTGGGACAAAAATTGGAAAATTTTTAAGGGACTTTGAAAAAATTTCAACTGGAATTTTAGCCATTTTTTTATGTGAAATTGTAAACATGTGGACATGGATTTTGAAAATTCTAGAGAGAATTTTAAAAGCTTCAACAGAATTTCAACAATGTTGAGAGGGATTTGAAAAGTTTCAATGGGAATGGGAAGAATTGGGACAAAAATTGGAAAATTTTTAAGGGACTTTGAAAAAATTTCAACTGGAATTTTAGCCATTTTTTGACGTGAAATTGTAAACATGTGGACATGGATTTTGAAAATTCTAGAGAGAATTCTAAAAGCTTCAACAGAATTTCAACAATTTTGAGAGGGATTTGAAAAGTTTCAATGGGAATGGGAAGAATTGGGACAAAAATTGGAAAATTTTTAAGGGACTTTGAAAAAATTTCAACTGGAATTTTAGCCATTTTTTGACGTGAAATTGTAAACATGTGGACATGGATTTTGAAAATTCTAGAGAGAATTTTAAAAGCTTCAACAGAATTTCAACAATTTTGAGAGGGATTTGAAAAGTTTCAATGGGAATGGGAAGAATTGGGACAAAAATTGGAAAATTTTTAAGGGACTTTGAAAAAATTTCAACTGGAATTTTAGCCATTTTTTGACGTGAAATTGTAAACATGTGGACATGGATTTTGAAAATTCTAGAGAGAATTTTAAAAGCTTCAACAGAATTTCAACAATGTTGAGAGGGATTTGAAAAGTTTCAATGGGAATGGGAAGAATTGGGACAAAAATTGGAAAATTTTTAAGGGACTTTGAAAAAATTTCAACTGGAATTTTAGCCATTTTTTTATGTGAAATTGTAAACATGTGGACATGGATTTTGAAAATTCTAGAGAGAATTTTAAAAGCTTCAACAGAATTTCAACAATGTTGAGAGGGATTTGAAAAGTTTCAATGGGAATGGGAAGAATTGGGACAAAAATTGGAAAATTTTTAAGGGACTTTGAAAAAATTTCAACTGGAATTTTAGCCATTTTTTTATGTGAAATTGTAAACATGTGGACATGGATTTTGAAAATTCTAGAGAGAATTTTAAAAGCTTCAACAGAATTTCAACAATTCTGAGAGGGATTTGAAAAGTTTCAATGGGAATGGGAAGAATTGGGACAAAAATTGGAAAATTTTTAAGGGACTTTGAAAAAATTTCAACTGGAATTTTAGCCATTTTTTTATGTGAAATTGTAAACATGTGGACATGGATTTTGAAAATTCTAGAGAGAATTCTAAAAGCTTCAACAGAATTTCAACAATGTTGAGAGGGATTTGAAAAGTTTCAATGGGAATGGGAAGAATTGGGACAAAAATTGGAAAATTTTTAAGGGACTTTGAAAAAATTTCAACTGGAATTTTAGCCATTTTTTTATGTGAAATTGTAAACATGTGGACATGGATTTTGAAAATTCTAGAGAGAATTCTAAAAGCTTCAAGAGAATTTAAACAATGTTGAGAGGGATTTGAAAAGTTTCAATGGGAATGGGAAGAATTGGGACAAAAATTGGAAAATTTTTAAGGGACTTTGAAAAAATTTCAACTGGAATTTTAGCCATTTTTTGACGTGGAATTGTAAACATGTGGACATGGATTTTGAAAATTCTAGAGAGAATTTTAAAAGCTTCAACAGAATTTCAACAATTCTGAGAGGGATTTGAAAAGTTTCAATGGGAATGGGAAGAATTGGGACAAAAATTGGAAAATTTTTAAGGGACTTTGAAAAAATTTCAACTGGAATTTTAGCCATTTTTTGACGTGAAATTGTAAACATGTGGACATGGATTTTGAAAATTCTAGAGAGAATTTTAAAAGCTTCAAGAGAATTTCAACAATGTTGAGAGGGATTTGAAAAGTTTCAATGGGAATGGGAAGAATTGGGACAAAAATTGGAAAATTTTTAAGGGACTTTGAAAAAATTTCAACTGGAATTTTAGCCATTTTTTTATGTGAAATTGTAAACATGTGGACATGGATTTTGAAAATTCTAGAGAGAATTCTAAAAGCTTCAACAGAATTTCAACAATGTTGAGAGGGATTTGAAAAGTTTCAATGGGAATGGGAAGAATTGGGACAAAAATTGGAAAATTTTTAAGGGACTTTGAAAAAATTTCAACTGGAATTTTAGCCATTTTTTTATGTGAAATTGTAAACATGTGGACATGGATTTTGAAAATTCTGGAGAGAATTTTAAAAGCTTCAACAGAATTTCAACAATGTTGAGAGGGATTTGAAAAGTTTCAATGGGAATGGGAAGAATTGGGACAAAAATTGGAAAATTTTTAAGGGACTTTGAAAAAATTTCAACTGGAATTTTAGCCATTTTTTTACGTGGAATTGTAAACATGTGGACATGGATTTTGAAAATTCTAGAGAGAATTTTAAAAGCTTCAAGAGAATTTCAACAATGTTGAGAGGGATTTGAAAAGTTTCAATGGGAATGGGAAGAATTGGGACAAAAATTGGAAAATTTTTAAGGGACTTTGAAAAAATTTCAACTGGAATTTTAGCCATTTTTTTACGTGAAATTGTAAACATGTGGACATGGATTTTGAAAATTCTAGAGAGAATTCTAAAAGCTTCAACAGAATTTCAACAATTTTGAGAGGGATTTGAAAAGTTTCAATGGGAATGGGAAGAATTGGGACAAAAATTGGAAAATTTTTAAGGGACTTTGAAAAAATTTCAACTGGAATTTTAGCCATTTTTTTTTGTGAAATTGTAAACATGTGGACATGGATTTTGAAAATTCTAGAGAGAATTCTAAAAGCTTCAAGAGAATTTCAACAATTTTGAGAGGGATTTGAAAAGTTTCAATGGGAATGGGAAGAATTGGGACAAAAATTGGAAAATTTTTAAGGGACTTTGAAAAAATTGCAACTGGAATTTTAGCCATTTTTTGACGTGAAATTGTAAACATGTGGACATGGATTTTGAAAATTCTAGAGAGAATTCTAAAAGCTTCAAGAGAATTTCAACAATTTTGAGAGGGATTTGAAAAGTTTCAATGGGAATGGGAAGAATTGGGACAAAAATTGGAAAATTTTTAAGGGACTTTGAAAAAATTTCAACTGGAATTTTAGCCATTTTTTTATGTGAAATTGTAAACATGTGGACATGGATTTTGAAAATTCTAGAGAGAATTTTAAAAGCTTCAAGAGAATTTCAACAATGTTGAGAGGGATTTGAAAAGTTTCAATGGGAATGGGAAGAATTGGGACAAAAATTGGAAAATTTTGAAGGGACTTTGAAAAAATTTCAACTGGAATTTTAGCCATTTTTTGACGTGAAATTGTAAACATGTGGACATGGATTTTGAAAATTCTAGAGAGAATTCTAAAAGCTTCAACAGAATTTCAACAATGTTGAGAGGGATTTGAAAAGTTTCAATGGGAATGGGAAGAATTGGGACAAAAATTGGAAAATTTTTAAGGGACTTTGAAAAAATTTCAACTGGAATTTTAGCCATTTTTTGACGTGAAATTGTAAACATGTGGACATGGATTTTGAAAATTCTAGAGAGAATTTTAAAAGCTTCAACAGAATTTCAACACTTTTGAGAGGGATTTGAAAAGTTTCAATGGGAATGGGAAGAATTGGGACAAAAATTGGAAAATTTTTAAGGGACTTTGAAAAAATTTCAACTGGAATTTTAGCCATGTTTTGACGTGAAATTGTAAACATGTGGACATGGATTTTGAAAATTCTAGAGAGAATTTTAAAAGCTTCAACAGAATTTCAACAATGTTGAGAGGGATTTGAAAAGTTTCAATGGGAATGGGAAGAATTGGGACAAAAATTGGAAAATTTTGAAGGGACTTTGAAAAAATTTCAACTGGAATTTTAGCCATTTTTTGACGTGAAATTGTAAACATGTGGACATGGATTTTGAAAATTCTAGAGAGAATTTTAAAAGCTTCAACAGAATTTCAACAATGCTGAGAAAGATTTGAAAAGTTTCAAGGGAATGGGAAGAATTGGGACAAAAATTGGAAAATTTTTAAGGGACTTTGAAAAAATTTCAACTGGAATTTTAGCCATTTTTTGACGTGGAATTGTAAACATGTGGACATGGATTTTGAAAATTCTAGAGAGAATTTTAAAAGCTTCAAGAGAATTTCAACAATGTTGAGAGGGATTTGAAAAGTTTCAATGGGAATGGGAAGAATTGGGACAAAAATTGGAAAATTTTTAAGGGACTTTGAAAAAATTTCAACTGGAATTTTAGCCATTTTTTGACGTGAAATTGTAAACATGTGGACATGGATTTTGAAAATTCTAGAGAGAATTCTAAAAGCTTCAACAGAATTTCAACAATGTTGAGAGGGATTTGAAAAGTTTCAATGGGAATGGGAAGAATTGGGACAAAAATTGGAAAATTTTTAAGGGACTTTGAAAAAATTTCAACTGGAATTTTAGCCATTTTTTTATGTGAAATTGTAAACATGTGGACATGGATTTTGAAAATTCTAGAGAGAATTTTAAAAGCTTCAAGAGAATTTCAACAATGTTGAGAGGGATTTGAAAAGTTTCAATGGGAATGGGAAGAATTGGGACAAAAATTGGAAAATTTTTAAGGGACTTTGAAAAAATTTCAACTGGAATTTTAGCCATTTTTTGACGTGAAATTGTAAACATGTGGACATGGATTTTGAAAATTCTAGAGAGAATTCTAAAAGCTTCAACAGAATTTCAACAATTTTGAGAGGGATTTGAAAAGTTTCAATGGGAATGGGAAGAATTGGGACAAAAATTGGAAAATTTTTAAGGGACTTTGAAAAAATTTCAACTGGAATTTTAGCCATTTTTTGACGTGAAATTGTAAACATGTGGACATGGATTTTGAAAATTCTAGAGAGAATTCTAAAAGCTTCAACAGAACTTCAACAATGTTGAGAGGGATTTGAAAAGTTTCAATGGGAATAGGAAGAATTGGGACAAAAATTGGAAAATTTTTAAGGGACTTTGAAAAAATTTCAACTGGAATTTTAGCCATTTTTTGACGTGGAATTGTAAACATGTGGACATGGATTTTGAAAATTCTAGAGAGAATTTTAAAAGCTTCAACAGAATTTCAACAATTCTGAGAGGGATTTGAAAAGTTTCAATGGGAATGGGAAGAATTGGGACAAAAATTGGAAAATTTTTAAGGGACTTTGAAAAAATTTCAACTGGAATTTTAGCCATTTTTTGACGTGAAATTGTAAACATGTGGACATGGATTTTGAAAATTCTAGAGAGAATTCTAAAAGCTTCAAGAGAATTTCAACAATGTTGAGAGGGATATGAAAAGTTTCAATGGGAATGGGAAGAATTGGGACAAAAATTGGAAAATTTTTAAGGGACTTTGAAAAAATTTCAAGTGGAATTTTAGCCATTTTTTTATGTGAAATTGTAAACATGTGGACATGGATTTTGAAAATTCTAGAGAGAATTTTAAAAGCTTCAACAGAATTTCAACAATTTTGAGAGGGATTTGAAAAGTTTCAATGGGAATGGGAAGAATTGGGACAAAAATTGGAAAATTTTTCAGGGACTTTGAAAAAATTTCAACTGGAATTTTAGCCATTTTTTGACGTGAAATTGTAAACATGTGGACATGGATTTTGAAAATTCTAGAGAGAATTTTAAAAGCTTCAACAGAATTTCAACAATTTTGAGAGGGATTTGAAAAGTTTCAATGGGAATGGGAAGAATTGGGACAAAAATTGGAAAATTTTTAAGGGACTTTGAAAAAATTTCAACTGGAATTTTAGCCATTTTTTGACGTGAAATTGTAAACATGTGGACATGGATTTTGAAAATTCTAGAGAGAATTCTAAAAGCTTCAACAGAATTTCAACAATGTTGAGAGGGATTTGAAAAGTTTCAATGGGAATGGGAAGAATTGGGACAAAAATTGGAAAATTTTTAAGGGACTTTGAAAAAATTTCAACTGGAATTTTAGCCATTTTTTGACGTGAAATTGTAAACATGTGGACATGGATTTTGAAAATTCTAGAGAGAATTCTAAAAGCTTCAACAGAATTTCAACAATGTTGAGAGGGATTTGAAAAGTTTCAATGGGAATGGGAAGAATTGGGACAAAAATTGGAAAATTTTGAAGGGACTTTGAAAAAATTTCAACTGGAATTTTAGCCATTTTTTGATGTGGAATTGTAAACATGTGGACATGGATTTTGAAAATTCTAGAGAGAATTCTAAAAGCTTCAAGAGAATTTCAACAATGTTGAGAGGGATTTGAAAAGTTTCAATGGGAATGGGAAGAATTGGGACAAAAATTGGAAAATTTTTAAGGGACTTTGAAAAAATTTCAACTGGAATTTTAGCCATTTTTTGACGTGAAATTGTAAACATGTGGACATGGATTTTGAAAATTCTAGAGAGAATTTTAAAAGCTTCAACAGAATTTCAACAATTCTGAGAGGGATTTGAAAAGTTTCAATGGGAATGGGAAGAATTGGGACAAAAATTGGAAAATTTTTAAGGGACTTTGAAAAAATTTCAACTGGAATTTTAGCCATTTTTTGACGTGAAATTGTAAACATGTGGACATGGATTTTGAAAATTCTAGAGAGAATTCTAAAAGCTTCAACAGAATTTCAACAATGTTGAGAGGGATTTGAAAAGTTTCAATGGGAATGGGAAGAATTGGGACAAAAATTGGAAAATTTTTCAGGGACTTGGAAAAAATTTCAAGTGGAATTTTAGCCATTTTTTTATGTGAAATTGTAAACATGTGGACATGGATTTTGAAAATTCTAGAGAGAATTTTAAAAGCTTCAACAGAATTTCAACAATTTTGAGAGGGATTTGAAAAGTTTCAATGGGAATGGGAAGAATTGGGACAAAAATTGGAAAATTTTTAAGGGACTTTGAAAAAATTTCAACTGGAATTTTAGCCATTTTTTGACGTGGAATTGTAAACATGTGGACATGGATTTTGAAAATTCTAGAGAGAATTCTAAAAGCTTCAACAGAATTTCAACAATTTTGAGAGGGATTTGAAAAGTTTCAATGGGAATGGGAAGAATTGGGACAAAAATTGGAAAATTTTTAAGGGACTTTGAAAAAATTTCAACTGGAATTTTAGCCATTTTTTACGTGAAATTGTAAACATGTGGACATGGATTTTGAAAATTCTAGAGAGAATTTTAAAAGCTTCAACAGAATTTCAACAATTTTGAGAGGGATTTGAAAAATTTCAATGGGAATGGGAAGAATTGGGACAAAAATTGGAAAATTTTTAAGGGACTTTGAAAAAATTTCAACTGGAATTTTAGCCATTTTTTGACGTGAAATTGTAAACATGTGGACATGGATTTTGAAAATTCTAGAGAGAATTTTAAAAGCTTCAACAGAATTTCAACAATGTTGAGAAAGATTTGAAAAGTTTCAAGGGAATGGGAAGAATTGGGACAAAAATTGGAAAATTTTTAAGGGACTTTGAAAAAATTTCAACTGGAATTTTAGCCATTTTTTGACGTGAAATTGTAAACATGTGGACATGGATTTTGAAAATTCTAGAGAGAATTTTAAAAGCTTCAAGAGAATTTCAACAATTTTGAGAGGGATTTGAAAAGTTTCAATGGGAATGGGAAGAATTGGGACAAAAATTGGAAAATTTTTAAGGGACTTTGAAAAAATTTCAACTGGAATTTTAGCCATTTTTTGACGTGGAATTGTAAACATGTGGACATGGATTTTGAAAATTCTAGAGAGAATTTTAAAAGCTTCAACAGAATTTCAACAATTTTGAGAGGGATTTGAAAAGTTTCAATGGGAATGGGAAGAATTGGGACAAAAATTGGAAAATTTTTAAGGGACTTTGAAAAAATTTCAACTGGAATTTTAGCAATTTTTTTATGTGAAATTGTAAACATGTGGACATGGATTTTGAAAATTCTAGAGAGAATTTTAAAAGCTTCAACAGAATTTCAACAATTCTGAGAGGGATTTGAAAAGTTTCAATGGGAATGGGAAGAATTGGGACAAAAATTGGAAAATTTTTAAGGGACTTTGAAAAAATTTCAACTGGAATTTTAGCCATTTTTTACGTGAAATTGTAAACATGTGGACATGGATTTTGAAAATTCTAGAGAGAATTTTAAAAGCTTCAACAGAATTTCAACAATTTTGAGAGGGATTTGAAAAATTTCAATGGGAATGGGAAGAATTGGGACAAAAATTGGAAAATTTTTAAGGGACTTTGAAAAAATTTCAACTGGAATTTTAGCCATTTTTTGACGTGAAATTGTAAACATGTGGACATGGATTTTGAAAATTCTAGAGAGAATTTTAAAAGCTTCAACAGAATTTCAACAATGTTGAGAGGGATTTGAAAAGTTTCAATGGGAATGGGAAGAATTGGGACAAAAATTGGAAAATTTTTAAGGGACTTTGAAAAAATTTCAACTGGAATTTTAGCCATTTTTTGACGTGAAATTGTAAACATGTGGACATGGATTTTGAAAATTCTAGAGAGAATTTTAAAAGCTTCAAGAGAATTTCAACAATTTTGAGAGGGATTTGAAAAGTTTCAATGGGAATGGGAAGAATTGGGACAAAAATTGGAAAATTTTTAAGGGACTTTGAAAAAATTTCAACTGGAATTTTAGCCATTTTTTGACGTGGAATTGTAAACATGTGGACATGGATTTTGAAAATTCTAGAGAGAATTTTAAAAGCTTCAACAGAATTTCAACAATTTTGAGAGGGATTTGAAAAGTTTCAATGGGAATGGGAAGAATTGGGACAAAAATTGGAAAATTTTTAAGGGACTTTGAAAAAATTTCAACTGGAATTTTAGCAATTTTTTTATGTGAAATTGTAAACATGTGGACATGGATTTTGAAAATTCTAGAGAGAATTTTAAAAGCTTCAACAGAATTTCAACAATTCTGAGAGGGATTTGAAAAGTTTCAATGGGAATGGGAAGAATTGGGACAAAAATTGGAAAATTTTTAAGGGACTTTGAAAAAATTTCAACTGGAATTTTAGCCATTTTTTACGTGAAATTGTAAACATGTGGACATGGATTTTGAAAATTCTAGAGAGAATTTTAAAAGCTTCAACAGAATTTCAACAATTTTGAGAGGGATTTGAAAAATTTCAATGGGAATGGGAAGAATTGGGACAAAAATTGGAAAATTTTTAAGGGACTTTGAAAAAATTTCAACTGGAATTTTAGCCATTTTTTGACGTGAAATTGTAAACATGTGGACATGGATTTTGAAAATTCTAGAGAGAATTTTAAAAGCTTCAACAGAATTTCAACAATGTTGAGAGGGATTTGAAAAGTTTCAATGGGAATGGGAAGAATTGGGACAAAAATTGGAAAATTTTTAAGGGACTTTGAAAAAATTTCAACTGGAATTTTAGCCATTTTTTGACGTGAAATTGTAAACATGTGGACATTGATTTTGAAAATTCTAGAGAGAATTCTAAAAGCTTCAAGAGAATTTCAACAATGTTGAGAGGGATTTGAAAAGTTTCAATGGGAATGGGAAGAATTGGGACAAAAATTGGAAATTTTTTAAGGGACTTTGAAAAAATTTCAACTGGAATTTTAGCCATTTTTTTATGTGAAATTGTAAACATGTGGACATGGATTTTGAAAATTCTAGAGAGAATTTTAAAAGCTTCAACAGAATTTCAACAATGTTGAGAGGGATTTGAAAAGTTTCAATGGGAATGGGAAGAATTGGGACAAAAATTGGAAAATTTTTAAGGGACTTTGAAAAAATTTCAACTGGAATTTTAGCCATTTTTTGACGTGGAATTGTAAACATGTGGACATGGATTTTGAAAATTCTAGAGAGAATTTTAAAAGCTTCAAGAGAATTTCAACAATGTTGAGAGGGATTTGAAAAGTTTCAATGGGAATGGGAAGAATTGGGACAAAAATTGGAAAATTTTTAAGGGACTTTGAAAAAATTTCAACTGGAATTTTAGCCATTTTTTGACGTGAAATTGTAAACATGTGGACATGGATTTTGAAAATTCTAGAGAGAATTCTAAAAGCTTCAAGAGAATTTCAACAATGTTGAGAGGGATTTGAAAAGTTTCAATGGGAATGGGAAGAATTGGGACAAAAATTGGAAAATTTTTAAGGGACTTTGAAAAAATTTCAACTGGAATTTTAGCCATTTTTTGACGTGAAATTGTAAACATGTGGACATGGATTTTGAAAATTCTAGAGAGAATTCTAAAAGTTTCAACAGAATTTCAACAATTTTGAGAGGGATTTGAAAAGTTTCAATGGGAATGGGAAGAATTGGGACAAAAATTGGAAAATTTTTAAGGGACTTTGAAAAAATTTCAACTGGAATTTTAGCCATTTTTTGACGTGAAATTGTAAACATGTGGACATTGATTTTGAAAATTCTAGAGAGAATTCTAAAAGCTTCAAGAGAATTTCAACAATGTTGAGAGGGATTTGAAAAGTTTCAATGGGAATGGGAAGAATTGGGACAAAAATTGGAAATTTTTTAAGGGACTTTGAAAAAATTTCAACTGGAATTTTAGCCATTTTTTTATGTGAAATTGTAAACATGTGGACATGGATTTTGAAAATTCTAGAGAGAATTTTAAAAGCTTCAACAGAATTTCAACAATGTTGAGAGGGATTTGAAAAGTTTCAATGGGAATGGGAAGAATTGGGACAAAAATTGGAAAATTTTTAAGGGACTTTGAAAAAATTTCAACTGGAATTTTAGCCATTTTTTGACGTGGAATTGTAAACATGTGGACATGGATTTTGAAAATTCTAGAGAGAATTTTAAAAGCTTCAAGAGAATTTCAACAATGTTGAGAGGGATTTGAAAAGTTTCAATGGGAATGGGAAGAATTGGGACAAAAATTGGAAAATTTTTAAGGGACTTTGAAAAAATTTCAACTGGAATTTTAGCCATTTTTTGACGTGAAATTGTAAACATGTGGACATGGATTTTGAAAATTCTAGAGAGAATTCTAAAAGCTTCAAGAGAATTTCAACAATTTTGAGAGGGATTTGAAAAGTTTCAATGGGAATGGGAAGAATTGGGACAAAAATTGGAAAATTTTTAAGGGACTTTGAAAAAATTTCAACTGGAATTTTAGCCATTTTTTTATGTGAAATTGTAAACATGTGGACATGGATTTTGAAAATTCTAGAGAGAATTCTAAAAGTTTCAACAGAATTTCAACAATTTTGAGAGGGATTTGAAAAGTTTCAATGGGAATGGGAAGAATTGGGACAAAAATTGGAAAATTTTTAAGGGACTTTGAAGAAATTTCAACTGGAATTTTAGCCATTTTTTGACGTGAAATTGTAAACATGTGGACATGGATTTTGAAAATTCTAGAGAGAATTTTAAAAGCTTCAACAGAATTTCAACTATTTTGAGAGGGATTTGAAAAGTTTCAATGGGAATGGGAAGAATTGGGACAAAAATTGGAAAATTTTTCAGGGACTTGGAAAAAATTTCAACTGGAATTTTAGCCATTTTTTGACGTGAAATTGTAAACATGTGGACATGGATTTTGAAAATTCTAGAGAGAATTCTAAAAGCTTCAACAGAATTTCAACAATGTTGAGAAAGATTTGAAAAGTTTCAAGGGAATGGGAAGAATATGGACAAAAATTGGAAAATTTTTAAGGGACTTTGAAAAAATTTCAACTGGAATTTTAGCCATTTTTTGACGTGGAATTGTAAACATGTGGACATGGATTTTGAAAATTCTAGAGAGAATTTTAAAAGCTTCAACAGAATTTCAACAATGTTGAGAGGGATTTGAAAAGTTTCAATGGGAATGGGAAGAATTGGGACAAAAATTGGAAAATTTTTAAGGGACTTTGAAAAAATTTCAACTGGAATTTTAGCCATTTTTTTACGTGGAATTGTAAACATGTGGACATGGATTTTGAAAATTCTAGAGAGAATTTTAAAAGCTTCAACAGAATTTCAACAATTTTGAGAGGGATTTGAAAAGTTTCAATGGGAATGGGAAGAATTGGGACAAAAATTGGAAAATTTTTAAGGGACTTTGAAAAAATTTCAACTGGAATTTTAGCCATTTTTTGACGTGAAATTGTAAACATGTGGACATGGATTTTGAAAATTCTAGAGAGAATTTTAAAAGCTTCAACAGAATTTCAACAATTTAGAGAGGGATTTGAAAAGTTTCAATGGGAATGGGAAGAATTGGGACAAAAATTGGAAAATTTTTAAGGGACTTTGAAAAAATTTCAACTGGAATTTTAGCCATTTTTTGACGTGAAATTGTAAACATGTGGACATGGATTTTGAAAATTCTAGAGAGAATTTTAAAAGCTTCAAGAGAATTTCAACAATGTTGAGAAAGATTTGAAAAGTTTCAAGGGAATGGGAAGAATTGGGACAAAAATTGGAAAATTTTTAAGGGACTTTGAAAAAATTTCAACTGGAATTTTAGCCATTTTTTTATGTGAAATTGTAAACATGTGGACATGGATTTTGAAAATTCTAGAGAGAATTTTAAAAGCTTCAACAGAATTTCAACAATTTTGAGAGGGATTTGAAAAGTTTCAATGGGAATGGGAAGAATTGGGACAAAAATTGGAAAATTTTTAAGGGACTTTGAAAAAATTTCAACTGGAATTTTAGCCATTTTTTGACGTGAAATTGTAAACATGTGGACATTGATTTTGAAAATTCTAGAGAGAATTCTAAAAGCTTCAAGAGAATTTCAACAATGTTGAGAGGGATTTGAAAAGTTTCAATGGGAATGGGAAGAATTGGGACAAAAATTGGAAATTTTTTAAGGGACTTTGAAAAAATTTCAACTGGAATTTTAGCCATTTTTTTATGTGAAATTGTAAACATGTGGACATGGATTTTGAAAATTCTAGAGAGAATTTTAAAAGCTTCAACAGAATTTCAACAATTTAGAGAGGGATTTGAAAAGTTTCAATGGGAATGGGAAGAATTGGGACAAAAATTGGAAAATTTTGAAGGGACTTTGAAAAAATTTCAACTGGAATTTTAGCCATTTTTTGACGTGGAATTGTAAACATGTGGACATGGATTTTGAAAATTCTAGAGAGAATTTTAAAAGCTTCAGGAGAATTTCAACAATGTTGAGAGGGATTTGAAAAGTTTCAATGGGAATGGGAAGAATTGGGACAAAAATTGGAAAATTTTTAAGGGACTTTGAAAAAATTTCAACTGGAATTTTAGCCATTTTTTGACGTGAAATTGTAAACATGTGGACATGGATTTTGAAAATTCTAGAGAGAATTCTAAAAGCTTCAAGAGAATTTCAACAATTTTGAGAGGGATTTGAAAAGTTTCAATGGGAATGGGAAGAATTGGGACAAAAATTGGAAAATTTTTAAGGGACTTTGAAAAAATTTCAACTGGAATTTTAGCAATTTTTTTATGTGAAATTGTAAACATGTGGACATGGATTTTGAAAATTCTAGAGAGAATTTTAAAAGCTTCAGGAGAATTTCAACAATGTTGAGAGGGATTTGAAAAGTTTCAATGGGAATGGGAAGAATTGGGACAAAAATTGGAAAATTTTTAAGGGACTTTGAAAAAATTTCAACTGGAATTTTAGCCATTTTTTGACGTGAAATTGTAAACATGTGGACATGGATTTTGAAAATTCTAGAGAGAATTCTAAAAGCTTCAAGAGAATTTCAACAATTTTGAGAGGGATTTGAAAAGTTTCAATGGGAATGGGAAGAATTGGGACAAAAATTGGAAAATTTTTAAGGGACTTTGAAAAAATTTCAACTGGAATTTTAGCCATTTTCTGACGTGAAATTGTAAACATGTGGACATGGATTTTGAAAATTCTAGAGAGAATTCTAAAAGTTTCAACAGAATTTCAACAATTTTGAGAGGGATTTGAAAAGTTTCAATGGGAATGGGAAGAATTGGGACAAAAATTGGAAAATTTTTAAGGGACTTTGAAAAAATTTCAACTGGAATTTTAGCCATTTTTTGACGTGAAATTGTAAACATGTGGACATGGATTTTGAAAATTCTAGAGAGAATTCTAAAAGCTTCAACAGAATTTCAACAATGTTGACAAAGATTTGAAAAGTTTCAAGGGAATGGGAAGAATATGGACAAAAATTGGAAAATTTTTAAGGGACTTTGAAAAAATTTCAACTGGAATTTTAGCCATTTTTTGACGTGGAATTTTAAACATGTGGACATGGATTTTGAAAATTCTAGAGAGAATTTTAAAAGCTTCAACAGAACTTCAACAATGTTGAGAGGGATTTGAAAAGTTTCAATGGGAATGGGAAGAATTGGGACAAAAATTGGAAAATTTTTAAGGGACTTTGAAAAAATTTCAACTGGAATTTTAGCCATTTTTTTACGTGGAATTGTAAACATGTGGACATGGATTTTGAAAATTCTAGAGAGAATTTTAAAAGCTTCAACAGAATTTCAACAATTTTGAGAGGGATTTGAAAAGTTTCAATGGGAATGGGAAGAATTGGGACAAAAATTGGAAAATTTTTAAGGGACTTTGAAAAAATTTCAACTGGAATTTTAACCATTTTTTGACAGGAAATTGTAAACATGTGGACATGGATTTTGAAAATTCTAGAGAGAATTTTAAAAGCTTCAACAGAATTTCAACAATTTAGAGAGGGATTTGAAAAGTTTCAATGGGAATGGGAAGAATTGGGACAAAAATTGGAAAATTTTTAAGGGACTTTGAAAAAATTTCAACTGGAATTTTAGCCATTTTTTGACGTGAAATTGTAAACATGTGGACATGGATTTTGAAAATTCTAGAGAGAATTTTAAAAGCTTCAACAGAATTTCAACAATTCTGAGAGGGATTTGAAAAGTTTCAATGGGAATGGGAAGAATTGGGACAAGAATTGGAAAATTTTTAAGGGACTTTGAAAAAATTTCAACTGGAATTTTAGCCATTTTTTGACGTGAAATTGTAAACATGTGGACATGGATTTTGAAAATTCTAGAGAGAATTCTAAAAGCTTCAACAGAATTTCAACAATTTTGAGAGGGATTTGAAAAGTTTCAATGGGAATGGGAAGAATTGGGACAAAAATTGGAAAATTTTTAAGGGACTTTGAAAAAATTTCAACTGGAATTTTAGCCATTTTTTTATGTGAAATTGTAAACATGTGGACATGGATTTTGAAAATTCTAGAGAGAATTTTAAAAGCTTCAACAGAACTTCAACAATTTTGAGAGGGATTTGAAAAGTTTCAATGGGAATGGGAAGAATTGGGACAAAAATTGGAAAATTTTTAAGGGACTTTGAAAAAATTTCAACTGGAATTTTAGCCATTTTTTGACGTGGAATTGTAAACATGTGGACATGGATTTTGAAAATTCTAGAGAGAATTCTAAAAGCTTCAACAGAATTTCAACAATTCTGAGAGGGATTTGAAAAGTTTCAATGGGAATGGGAAGAATTGGGACAAAAATTGGAAAATTTTTAAGGGACTTTGAAAAAATTTCAACTGGAATTTTAGCCATTTTCTGACGTGAAATTGTAAACATGTGGACATGGATTTTGAAAATTCTAGAGAGAATTCTAAAAGTTTCAACAGAATTTCAACAATTTTGAGAGGGATTTGAAAAGTTTCAATGGGAATGGGAAGAATTGGGACAAAAATTGGAAAATTTTTAAGGGACTTTGAAAAAATTTCAACTGGAATTTTAGCCATTTTTTGACGTGAAATTGTAAACATGTGGACATGGATTTTGAAAATTCTAGAGAGAATTTTAAAAGCTTCAACAGAATTTCAACAATTTTGAGAGGGATTTGAAAAGTTTCAATGGGAATGGGAAGAATTGGGACAAAAATTGGAAAATTTTTCAGGGACTTGGAAAAAATTTCAACTGGAATTTTAGCCATTTTTTGACGTGAAATTGTAAACATGTGGACATGGATTTTGAAAATTCTAGAGAGAATTTTAAAAGCTTCAACAGAATTTCAACAATTTTGAGAGGGATTTGAAAAGTTTCA
Source organism: Streptopelia decaocto (assembly GCF_964273445.1). NCBI lineage: Eukaryota > Metazoa > Chordata > Aves > Columbiformes > Columbidae > Streptopelia > Streptopelia decaocto. Next base: position 5,346 of record NW_028116674.1, on the reverse strand, counting down.
ATGGGAATGGGAAGAACTGGGACAAAAATTGGAAAATTTTTAAGGGACTTTGAAAAAATTTCAACTGGAATTTTAGCCATTTTTTATGTGAAATTGTAAACATGTGGACATGGATTTTGAAAATTCTAGAGAGAATTTTAAAAGCTTCAACAGAATTTCAACAATGTTGAGAGGGATTTGAAAAGTTTCAATGGGAATGGGAAGAATTGGGACAAAAATTGGAAAATTTTTAAGGGACTTTGAAAAAATTTCAACTGGAATTTTAGCCATTTTTTGATGTGGAATTGTAAACATGTGGACATGGATTTTGAAAATTCTAGAGAGAATTTTAAAAGCTTCAACAGAATTTCAACAATTCTGAGAGGGATTTGAAAAGTTTCAATGGGAATGGGAAGAATTGGGACAAAAATTGGAAAATTTTTAAGGGACTTTGAAAAAATTTCAACTGGAATTTTAGCCATTTTTTGATGTGAAATTGTAAACATGTGGACATGGATTTTGAAAATTCTAGAGAGAATTCTAAAAGCTTCAACAGAATTTCAACAATGTTGAGAAAGATTTGAAAAGTTTCAAGGGAATGGGAAGAATATGGACAAAAATTGGAAAATTTTTAAGGGACTTTGAAAAAATTTCAACTGGAATTTTAGCCATTTTTTGACGTGGAATTGTAAACATGTGGACATGGATTTTGAAAATTCTAGAGAGAATTTTAAAAGCTTCAACAGAACTTCAACAATGTTGAGAGGGATTTGAAAAGTTTCAATGGGAATGGGAAGAATTGGGACAAAAATTGGAAAATTTTTAAGGGACTTTGAAAAAATTTCAACTGGAATTTTAGCCATTTTTTGACGTGAAATTGTAAACATGTGGACATGGATTTTGAAAATTCTAGAGAGAATTTTAAAAGCTTCAACAGAATTTCAACAATTTTGAGAGGGATTTGAAAAGTTTCAATGGGAATGGGAAGAATTGGGACAAAAATTGGAAAATTTTTAAGGGACTTTGAAAAAATTTCAACTGGAATTTTAGCCATTTTTTGACATGAAATTGTAAACATGTGGACATGGATTTTGAAAATTCTAGAGAGAATTTTAAAAGCTTCAACAGAATTTCAACAATTTAGAGAGGGATTTGAAAAGTTTCAATGGGAATGGGAAGAATTGGGACAAAAATTGGAAAATTTTTAAGGGACTTTGAAAAAATTTCAACTGGAATTTTAGCCATTTTTTTACGTGAAATTGTAAACATGTGGACATGGATTTTGAAAATTCTAGAGAGAATTTTAAAAGCTTCAACAGAATTTCAACAATTCTGAGAGGGATTTGAAAAGTTTCAATGGGAATGGGAAGAATTGGGACAAGAATTGGAAAATTTTTAAGGGACTTTGAAAAAATTTCAACTGGAATTTTAGCCATTTTTTGACGTGAAATTGTAAACATGTGGACATGGATTTTGAAAATTCTAGAGAGAATTCTAAAAGCTTCAACAGAATTTCAACAATGTTGAGAGGGATTTGAAAAGTTTCAATGGGAATGGGAAGAATTGGGACAAAAATTGGAAAATTTTTAAGGGACTTTGAAAAAATTTCAACTGGAATTTTAGCCATTTTTTTATGTGAAATTGTAAACATGTGGACATGGATTTTGAAAATTCTAGAGAGAATTTTAAAAGCTTCAACAGAACTTCAACAATTTTGAGAGGGATTTGAAAAGTTTCAATGGGAATGGGAAGAATTGGGACAAAAATTGGAAAATTTTTAAGGGACTTTGAAAAAATTTCAACTGGAATTTTAGCCATTTTTTGAACTGGATTTGTAAACATGTGGACATGGATTTTGAAAATTCTAGAGAGAATTTTAAAAGCTTCAACAGAATTTCAACAATGTTGAGAGGGATTTGAAAAGTTTCAATGGGAATGGGAAGAATTGGGACAAAAATTGGAAAATTTTTAAGGGACTTTGAAAAAATTTCAAGTGGAATTTTAGCCATTTTTTGACGTGAAATTGTAAACATGTGGACATGGATTTTGAAAATTCTAGAGAGAATTTTAAAAGCTTCAACAGAATTTCAACAATTTTGAGAGGGATTTGAAAAGTTTCAATGGGAATGGGAAGAATTGGGACAAAAATTGGAAAATTTTTAAGGGACTTTGAAAAAATTTCAACTGGAATTTTAGCCATTTTTTTATGTGAAATTGTAAACATGTGGACATGGATTTTGAAAATTCTAGAGAGAATTTTAAAAGCTTCAACAGAATTTCAACAATTTGGAGAGGGATTTGAAAAGTTTCAATGGGAATGGGAAGAATTGGGACAAAAATTGGAAAATTTTTAAGGGACTTTGAAAAAATTTCAACTGGAATTTTAGCCATTTTTTGACGTGGAATTGTAAACATGTGGACATGGATTTTGAAAATTCTAGAGAGAATTCTAAAAGCTTCAACAGAATTTCAACAATGTTGAGAGGGATTTGAAAAGTTTCAATGGGAATGGGAAGAATTGGGACAAAAATTGGAAAATTTTTAAGGGACTTTGAAAAAATTTCAACTGGAATTTTAGCCATTTTTTTACGTGAAATTGTAAACATGTGGACATGGATTTTGAAAATTCTAGAGAGAATTTTAAAAGCTTCAACAGAATTTCAACAATTTTGAGAGGGATTTGAAAAGTTTCAATGGGAATGGGAAGAATTGGGACAAAAATTGGAAAATTTTTAAGGGACTTTGAAAAAATTTCAACTGGAATTTTAGCCATTTTTTGACGTGAAATTGTAAGCATGTGGACATGGATTTTGAAAATTCTAGAGAGAATTCTAAAAGCTTCAACAGAATTTCAACAATGTTGAGAAAGATTTGAAAAGTTTCAAGGGAATGGGAAGAATATGGACAAAAATTGGAAAATTTTTAAGGGACTTTGAAAAAATTTCAACTGGAATTTTAGCCATTTTTTGACGTGGAATTGTAAACATGTGGACATGGATTTTGAAAATTCTAGAGAGAATTTTAAAAGCTTCAACAGAACTTCAACAATGTTGAGAGGGATTTGAAAAGTTTCAATGGGAATGGGAAGAATTGGGACAAAAATTGGAAAATTTTTAAGGGACTTTGAAAAAATTTCAACTGGAATTTTAGCCATTTTTTTACGTGGAATTGTAAACATGTGGACATGGATTTTGAAAATTCTAGAGAGAATTTTAAAAGCTTCAACAGAATTTCAACAATTTTGAGAGGGATTTGAAAAGTTTCAATGGGAATGGGAAGAATTGGGACAAAAATTGGAAAATTTTTAAGGGACTTTGAAAAAATTTCAACTGGAATTTTAGCCATTTTTTTATGTGAAATTGTAAACATGTGGACATGGATTTTGAAAATTCTAGAGAGAATTTTAAAAGCTTCAACAGAATTTCAACAATTTAGAGAGGGATTTGAAAAGTTTCAATGGGAATGGGAAGAATTGGGACAAAAATTGGAAAATTTTTAAGGGACTTTGAAAAAATTTCAACTGGAATTTTAGCCATTTTTTTACGTGAAATTGTAAACATGTGGACATGGATTTTGAAAATTCTAGAGAGAATTTTAAAAGCTTCAACAGAATTTCAACAATTCTGAGAGGGATTTGAAAAGTTTCAATGGGAATGGGAAGAATTGGGACAAGAATTGGAAAATTTTTAAGGGACTTTGAAAAAATTTCAACTGGAATTTTAGCCATTTTTTGACGTGAAATTGTAAACATGTGGACATGGATTTTGAAAATTCTAGAGAGAATTCTAAAAGCTTCAAGAGAATTTCAACAATGTTGAGAGGGATTTGAAAAGTTTCAATGGGAATGGGAAGAATTGGGACAAAAATTGGAAAATTTTTAAGGGACTTTGAAAAAATTTCAACTGGAATTTTAGCCATTTTTTTATGTGAAATTGTAAACATGTGGACATGGATTTTGAAAATTCTAGAGAGAATTTTAAAAGCTTCAACAGAACTTCAGCAATTTTGAGAGGGATTTGAAAAGTTTCAATGGGAATGGGAAGAATTGGGACAAAAATTGGAAAATTTTTAAGGGACTTTGAAAAAATTTCAACTGGAATTTTAGCCATTTTTTGACGTGGATTTGTAAACATGTGGACATGGATTTTGAAAATTCTAGAGAGAATTTTAAAAGCTTCAACAGAATTTCAACAATGTTGAGAGGGATTTGAAAAGTTTCAAGGGAATGGGAAGAATTGGGACAAAAATTGGAAAATTTTTAAGGGACTTTGAAAAAATTTCAACTGGAATTTTAGCCATTTTTTGACGTGAAATTGTAAACATGTGGACATGGATTTTGAAAATTCTAGAGAGAATTTTAAAAGCTTCAACAGAATTTCAACAATTTAGAGAGGGATTTGAAAAGTTTCAATGGGAATGGGAAGAATTGGGACAAAAATTGGAAAATTTTTAAGGGACTTTGAAAAAATTTCAACTGGAATTTTAGCCATTTTTTGACGTGGAATTGTAAACATGTGGACATGGATTTTGAAAATTCTAGAGAGAATTCTAAAAGCTTCAACAGAACTTCAACAATGTTGAGAGGGATTTGAAAAGTTTCAATGGGAATGGGAAGAATTGGGACAAAAATTGGAAAATTTTTCAGGGACTTGGAAAAAATTTCAACTGGAATTTTAGCCATTTTTTGACGTGAAATTGTAAACATGTGGACATGGATTTTGAAAATTCTAGAGAGAATTTTAAAAGCTTCAACAGAATTTCAACAATTTTGAGAGGGATTTGAAAAGTTTCAATGGGAATGGGAAGAACTGGGACAAAAATTGGAAAATTTTTAAGGGACTTTGAAAAAATTTCAACTGGAATTTTAGCCATTTTTTATGTGAAATTGTAAACATGTGGACATGGATTTTGAAAATTCTAGAGAGAATTCTAAAAGCTTCAACAGAATTTCAACAATTTAGAGAGGGATTTGAAAAGTTTCAATGGGAATGGGAAGAATTGGGACAAAAATTGGAAAATTTTTAAGGGACTTTGAAAAAATTTCAACTGGAATTTTAGCCATTTTTTTACGTGAAATTGTAAACATGTGGACATGGATTTTGAAAATTCTAGAGAGAATTTTAAAAGCTTCAACAGAATTTCAACAATTCTGAGAGGGATTTGAAAAGTTTCAATGGGAATGGGAAGAATTGGGACAAGAATTGGAAAATTTTTAAGGGACTTTGAAAAAATTTCAACTGGAATTTTAGCCATTTTTTGACGTGAAATTGTAAACATGTGGACATGGATTTTGAAAATTCTAGAGAGAATTCTAAAAGCTTCAAGAGAATTTCAACAATGTTGAGAGGGATTTGAAAAGTTTCAATG
>NW_028116675.1:0-36017 GCF_964273445.1 Streptopelia decaocto | reverse complement strand
AATGGGAATGGGAAGAATTGGGACAAAAATTGGAAAATTTTTAAGGGACTTTGAAAAAATTTCAACTGGAATTTTAGCCATTTTTTGACGTGAAATTGTAAACATGTGGCCATGGATTTTGAAAATTCTAGAGAGAATTTTAAAAGCTTCAAGAGAATTTCAACAATTTTGAGAGGGATTTGAAAAGTTTCAATGGGAATGGGAAGAATTGGGACAAAAATTGGAAAACTTTTAAGGGACTTTGAAAAAATTTCAACTGGAATTTTAGCAATTTTTTGACGTGAAATTGTAAACATGTGGCCATGGATTTTGAAAATTCTAGAGAGAATTTTAAAAGCTTCAAGAGAATTTCAACAATTTTGAGAGGGATTTGAAAAGTTTCAATGGGAATGGGAAGAATTGGGACAAAAATTGGAAAACTTTTCAGGGACTTTGAAAAAATTTCAACTGGAATTTTAGCAATTTTTTATGTGAAATTGTAAACATGTGGACATGGATTTTGAAAATTCTAGAGAGAATTTTAAAAGTTTCAAGAGAATTTCAACAATTTTGAGAGGGATTTGAAAAGTTTCAATGGGAATGGGAAGAATTGGGACAAAAATTGGAAAACTTTTCAGGGACTTTGAAAAAATTTCAACTGGAATTTTAGCCATTTTTTGACGTGAAATTGTAAACATGTGGCCATGGATTTTGAAAATTCTAGAGAGAATTTTAAAAGCTTCAAGAGAATTTCAACAATTTTGAGAGGGATTTGAAAAGTTTCAATGGGAATGGGAAGAATTGGGACAAAAATTGGAAAATTTTTAAGGGACTTTGAAAAAATTTCAACTGGAATTTTAGCCATTTTTTGACGTGAAATTGTAAACATGTGGACATGGATTTTGAAAATTCTAGAGAGAATTTTAAAAGCTTCAAGAGAATTTCAACAATTTTGAGAGGGATTTGAAAAGTTTCAATGGGAATGGGAAGAATTGGGACAAAAATTGGAAAATTTTTAAGGGACTTTGAAAAAATTTCAACTGGAATTTTAGCCATTTTTTGACGTGAAATTGTAAACATGTGGACATGGATTTTGAAAATTCTAGAGAGAATTTTAAAAGCTTCAAGAGAATTTCAACAATTTTGAGAGGGATTTGAAAAGTTTCAATGGGAATGGGAAGAATTGGGACAAAAATTGGAAAATTTTTAAGGGACTTTGAAAAAATTTCAACTGGAATTTTAGCCATTTTTTGACGTGAAATTGTAAACATGTTGAAGTGGATTTTGAAAATTCTAGAGAGAATTTTAAAAGCTTCAACAGAATTTCAACAATTTTGAGAGGGATTTGAAAAGTTTCAATGGGAATGGGAAGAATTGGGACAAAAATTGGAAAATTTTTAAGGGACTTTGAAAAAATTTCAACTGGAATTTAGCCATTTTTTGACGTGAAATTGTAAACATGTGGACATGGATTTTGAAAATTCTAGAGAGAATTTTAAAAGCTTCAAGAGAATTTCAACAATTTTGAGAGGGATTTGAAAAGTTTCAATGGGAATGGGAAGAATTGGGACAAAAATTGAAAAATTTTTAAGGGACTTTGAAAAAATTTCAACTGGAATTTTAGCCATTTTTTGACGTGAAATTGTAAACATGTGGCCATGGATTTTGAAAATTCTAGAGAGAATTTTAAAAGCTTCAACAGAATTTCAACAATTTTGAGAGGGATTTGAAAAGTTTCAATGGGAATGGGAAGAATTGGGACAAAAATTGGAAAATTTTTAAGGGACTTTGAAAAAATTTCAACTGGAATTTTAGCCATTTTTTTACGTGAAATTGTAAACATGTGGACATGGATTTGAAAATTCTAGAGAGAATTTTAAAAGCTTCAAGAGAATTTCAACAATTTTTGAGAGGGATTTGAAAAGTTTCAATGGGAATGGGAAGAATTGGGACAAAAATTGGAAAACTTTTAAGGGACTTCGAAAAAAATTTCAACTGGAATTTTAGCCATTTTTTGACGTGAAATTGTAAACATGTGGCCATGGATTTTGAAAATTCTAGAGAGAATTTTAAAAGCTTCAAGAGAATTTCAACAATTTTGAGAGGGATTTGAAAAGTTTCAATGGGAATGGGAAGAATTGGGACAAAAATTGGAAAATTTTTAAGGGACTTTGAAAAAATTTCAACTGGAATTTTAGCCATTTTTTATGAGAAACTGTAAACATGTGGACATGGATTTGAAAATTCTAGAGAGAATTTTAAAAGTTTCAACAGAATTTCAACAATTTTGAGAGGGATTTGAAAAGTTTCAATGGGAATGGGAAGAATTGGGACAAAAATTGGAAAACTTTTCAGGGACTTTGAAAAAATTTCAACTGGAATTTTAGCCATTTTTTGACGTGAAATTGTAAACATGTTGAAGTGGATTTTGAAAATTCTAGAGAGAATTTTAAAAGCTCCAACAGAATTTCAACAATTTGAGAGGGATTTGAAAAGTTTCAATGGGAATGGGAAGAATTGGGACAAAAATTGGAAAATTTTCAAGGGACTTTGAAAAAATTTCAACTGGAATTTTAGCCATTTTTTGATGTGAAATTGTAAACATGTGGCCATGGATTTTGAAAATTCTAGAGAGAATTTTAAAAGCTTCAAGAGAATTTCAACAATTTTGAGAGGGATTTGAAAAGTTTCAATGGAATGGGAAGAATTGGGACAAAAATTGGAAAATTTTTAAGGGACTTTGAAAAAATTTCAACTGGAATTTTAGCCATTTTTTGACGTGAAATTGTAAACATGTTGAAGTGGATTTTGAAAATTCTAGAGAGAATTTTAAAGCTTCAAGAGAATTTCAACAATTTTGAGAGGGATTTGAAAAGTTTCAATGGGAATGGGAAGAATTGGGACAAAAATTGGAAAATTTTTAAGGGACTTTGAAAAAATTTCAACTGGAATTTTAGCCATTTTTTGACATGAAATTGTAAACATGTGGCCATGGATTTTGAAAATTCTAGAGAGAATTTTAAAAGCTTCAAGAGAATTTCAACAATTTTGAGAGGGATTTGAAAAGTTTCAATGGGAATGGGAAGAATTGGGACAAAAATTGGAAAATTTTAAGGGACTTTGAAAAAATTTCAACTGGAATTTTAGCCATTTTTTTTATGTGAAATTGTAAACATGTGGACATGGATTTTGAAAATTCTAGAGAGAATTTTAAAAGCTTCAAGAGAATTTCAACAATTTTGAGAGGGATTTGAAAAGTTTCAATGGGAATGGGAAGAATTGGGACAAAAATTGGAAAATTTTTAAGGGACTTTGAAAAAATTTCAACTGGAATTTTAGCCATTTTTTGACGTGAAATTGTAAACATGTGGACATGGATTTTGAAAATTCTAGAGAGAATTTTAAAAGCTTCAAGAGAATTTCAACAATTTTGAGAGGGATTTGAAAAGTTTCAATGGGAATGGGAAGAATTGGGACAAAATTGGAAAATTTTTAAGGGACTTTGAAAAAATTTCAACTGGAATTTTAGCCATTTTTTGACGTGAAATTGTAAACATGTTGAAGTGGATTTTGAAAATTCTAGAGAGAATTTTAAAAGCTTCAACAGAATTTCAACAATTTTGAGAGGGATTTGAAAAGTTTCAATGGGAATGGGAAGAATTGGGACAAAAATTGGAAAACTTTTAAGGGACTTCGAAAAAATTTAAACTGGAATTTTAGCAATTTTTTGACGTGAAATTGTAAACATGTGGCCATGGATTTTGAAAATTCTAGAGAGAATTTTAAAAGCTTCAAGAGAATTTCAACAATTTTGAGAGGGATTTGAAAAGTTTCAATGGGAATGGGAATAATTGGGACAAAAATTGGAAAATTTTTAAGGGACTTTGAAAAAATTTCAACTGGAATTTTAGCAATTTTTTATGAGAAATTGTAAACATGTGGACATGGATTTTGAAAATTCTAGAGAGAATTTTAAAAGCTTCAACAGAATTTCAACAATTTTGAGAGGGATTTGAAAAGTTTCAATGGGAATGGGAAGAATTGGGACAAAAATTGGAAAACTTTTAAGGGACTTTGAAAAAATTTCAACTGGAATTTTAGCCATTTTTTGACGTGAAATTGTAAACATGTGGCCATGGATTTTGAAAATTCTAGAGAGAATTTTAAAAGCTTCAAAGGAATTTCAACAATTTTGAGAGGGATTTGAAAAGTTTCAATGGGAATGGGAAGAATTGGGACAAAAATTGGAAAACTTTTAAGGGACTTTGAAAAAATTTCAACTGGAATTTTAGCCATTTTTTGACGTGAAATTGTAAACATGTTGAAGTGGATTTTGAAAATTCTAGAGAGAATTTTAAAAGCTTCAAGAGAATTTCAACAGTTTTTGAGAGGGATTTGAAAAGTTTCAATGGGAATGGGAAGAATTGGGACAAAAATTGGAAAATTTTGAAGGGACTTTGAAAAAATTTCAACTGGAATTTTAGCCATTTTTTGACGTGAAATTGTAAACATGTGGCCATGGATTTTGAAAATTCTAGAGAGAATTTTAAAAGCTTCAAGAGAATTTCAACAATTTTGAGAGGGATTTGAAAAGTTTCAATGGGAATGGGAAGAATTGGGACAAAAATTGGAAAATTTTTAAGGGACTTTGAAAAAATTTCAACTGGAATTTTAGCATTTTTTTTATGTGAAATTGTAAACATGTGGACATGGATTTTGAAAATTCTAGAGAGAATTTTAAAAGCTTCAACAGAATTTCAACAATTTTGAGAGGGATTTGAAAAGTTTCAATGGGAATGGGAAGAATTGGGACAAAAATTGGAAAATTTTTAAGGGACTTTGAAAAAATTTCAACTGGAATTTTAGCCATTTTTTGACGTGAAATTGTAAACATGTGGCCATGGATTTTGAAAATTCTAGAGAGAATTTTAAAAGCTTCAAGAGAATTTCAACAATTTTGAGAGGGATTTGAAAAGTTTCAATGGGAATGGGAAGAATTGGGACAAAAATTGGAAAATTTTTTAAGGGACTTTGAAAAAATTTCAACTGGAATTTTAGCCATTTTTTTATGTGAAATTGTAAACATGTGGACATGGATTTTGAAAATTCTAGAGAGAATTTTAAAAGCTTCAACAGAATTTCAACAATTTTGAGAGGGATTTGAAAAGTTTCAATGGGAATGGGAAGAATTGGGACAAAAATTGGAAAATTTTTAAGGGACTTTGAAAAAATTTCAACTGGAATTTTAGCCATTTTTTGACGTGAAATTGTAAACATGTGGCCATGGATTTTGAAAATTCTAGAGAGAATTTTAAAAGCTTCAAGAGAATTTCAACAATTTTGAGAGGGATTTGAAAAGTTTCAATGGGAATGGGAAGAATTGGGACAAAAATTGGAAAATTTTTAAGGGACTTTGAAAAAATTTCAACTGGAATTTTAGCCATTTTTTGACGTGAAATTGTAAACATGTTGAAGTGGATTTTGAAAATTCTAGAGAGAATTTTAAAAGCTTCAACAGAATTTCAACAATTTTGAGAGGGATTTGAAAAGTTTCAATGGGAATGGGAAGAATTGGGACAAAAATTGGAAAACTTTTAAGGGACTTCGAAAAAATTTAAACTGGAATTTTAGCAATTTTTTGACGTGAAATTGTAAACATGTGGCCATGGATTTTGAAAATTCTAGAGAGAATTTTAAAAGCTTCAAGAGAATTTCAACAATTTTGAGAGGGATTTGAAAAGTTTCAATGGGAATGGGAATAATTGGGACAAAAATTGGAAAATTTTTAAGGGACTTTGAAAAAATTTCAACTGGAATTTTAGCAATTTTTTATGAGAAATTGTAAACATGTGGACATGGATTTTGAAAATTCTAGAGAGAATTTTAAAAGCTTCAACAGAATTTCAACAATTTTGAGAGGGATTTGAAAAGTTTCAATGGGAATGGGAAGAATTGGGACAAAAATTGGAAAACTTTTAAGGGACTTTGAAAAAATTTCAACTGGAATTTTAGCCATTTTTTGACGTGAAATTGTAAACATGTGGCCATGGATTTTGAAAATTCTAGAGAGAATTTTAAAAGCTTCAAGAGAATTTCAACAATTTTGAGAGGGATTTGAAAAGTTTCAATGGGAATGGGAAGAATTGGGACAAAAATTGGAAAACTTTTAAGGGACTTTGAAAAAATTTCAACTGGAATTTTAGCCATTTTTTGACGTGAAATTGTAAACATGTTGAAGTGGATTTTGAAAATTCTAGAGAGAATTTTAAAAGCTTCAAGAGAATTTCAACAGTTTTGAGAGGGATTTGAAAAGTTTCAATGGGAATGGGAAGAATTGGGACAAAAATTGGAAAATTTTGAAGGGACTTTGAAAAAATTTCAACTGGAATTTTAGCCATTTTTTGACGTGAAATTGTAAACATGTGGCCATGGATTTTGAAAATTCTAGAGAGAATTTTAAAAGCTTCAAGAGAATTTCAACAATTTTGAGAGGGATTTGAAAAGTTTCAATGGGAATGGGAAGAATTGGGACAAAAATTGGAAAATTTTTAAGGGACTTTGAAAAAATTTCAACTGGAATTTTAGCATTTTTTTTATGTGAAATTGTAAACATGTGGACATGGATTTTGAAAATTCTAGAGAGAATTTTAAAAGCTTCAACAGAATTTCAACAATTTTGAGAGGGATTTGAAAAGTTTCAATGGGAATGGGAAGAATTGGGACAAAAATTGGAAAATTTTTAAGGGACTTTGAAAAAATTTCAACTGGAATTTTAGCCATTTTTTGACGTGAAATTGTAAACATGTGGCCATGGATTTTGAAAATTCTAGAGAGAATTTTAAAAGCTTCAAGAGAATTTCAACAATTTTGAGAGGGATTTGAAAAGTTTCAATGGGAATGGGAAGAATTGGGACAAAAATTGGAAAATTTTTAAGGGACTTTGAAAAAATTTCAACTGGAATTTTAGCCATTTTTTTATGTGAAATTGTAAACATGTGGACATGGATTTTGAAAATTCTAGAGAGAATTTTAAAAGCTTCAACAGAATTTCAACAATTTTGAGAGGGATTTGAAAAGTTTCAATGGGAATGGGAAGAATTGGGACAAAAATTGGAAAATTTTTAAGGGACTTTGAAAAAATTTCAACTGGAATTTTAGCCATTTTTTGACGTGAAATTGTAAACATGTGGCCATGGATTTTGAAAATTCTAGAGAGAATTTTAAAAGCTTCAAGAGAATTTCAACAATTTTGAGAGGGATTTGAAAAGTTTCAATGGGAATGGGAAGAATTGGGACAAAAATTGGAAAATTTTTAAGGGACTTTGAAAAAATTTCAACTGGAATTTTAGCCATTTTTTGACGTGAAATTGTAAACATGTTGAAGTGGATTTTGAAAATTCTAGAGAGAATTTTAAAAGCTTCAACAGAATTTCAACAATTTTGAGAGGGATTTGAAAAGTTTCAATGGGAATGGGAAGAATTGGGACAAAAATTGGAAAATTTTTCAGGGACTTTGAAAAAATTTCAACTGGAATTTTAGCCATTTTTTGACGTGAAATTGTAAACATGTGGACATGGATTTTGAAAATTCTAGAGAGAATTTTAAAAGCTTCAAGAGAATTTCAACAATTTTGAGAGGGATTTGAAAAGTTTCAATGGGAATGGGAATAATTGGGACAAAAATTGGAAAATTTTTAAGGGACTTTGAAAAAATTTCAACTGGAATTTTAGCAATTTTTTATGAGAAATTGTAAACATGTGGACATGGATTTTGAAAATTCTAGAGAGAATTTTAAAAGTTTCAAGAGAATTTCAACAATTTTGAGAGGGATTTGAAAAGTTTCAATGGGAATGGAAGAATTGGGACAAAAATTGGAAAACTTTTAAGGGACTTTGAAAAAATTTCAACTGGAATTTTAGCCATTTTTTGACGTGAAATTGTAAACATGTGGCCATGGATTTTGAAAATTCTAGAGAGAATTTTAAAAGCTTCAAGAGAATTTCAACAATTTTGAGAGGGATTTGAAAAGTTTCAATGGGAATGGGAAGAATTGGGACAAAAATTGGAAAACTTTTAAGGGACTTTGAAAAAATTTCAACTGGAATTTTAGCCATTTTTTGACGTGAAATTGTAAACATGTTGAAGTGGATTTTGAAAATTCTAGAGAGAATTTTAAAAGCTTCAAGAGAATTTCAACAGTTTTGAGAGGGATTTGAAAAGTTTCAATGGGAATGGGAAGAATTGGGACAAAAATTGGAAAATTTTTAAGGGACTTTGAAAAAATTTCAACTGGAATTTTAGCCATTTTTTTATGTGAAATTGTAAACATGTGGCCATGGATTTTGAAAATTCTAGAGAGAATTTTAAAAGCTTCAAGAGAATTTCAACAATTTTGAGAGGGATTTGAAAAGTTTCAATGGGAATGGGAAGAATTGGGACAAAAATTGGAAAATTTTTAAGGGACTTTGAAAAAATTTCAACTGGAATTTTAGCATTTTTTTTATGTGAAATTGTAAACATGTGGACATGGATTTTGAAAATTCTAGAGAGAATTTTAAAAGCTTCAACAGAATTTCAACAATTTTGAGAGGGATTTGAAAAGTTTCAATGGGAATGGGAAGAATTGGGACAAAAATTGGAAAACTTTTAAGGGACTTCGAAAAAATTTCAACTGGAATTTTAGCAATTTTTTGACGTGAAATTGTAAACATGTGGCCATGGATTTTGAAAATTCTAGAGAGAATTTTAAAAGCTTCAAGAGAATTTCAACAATTTTGAGAGGGATTTGAAAAGTTTCAATGGGAATGGGAAGAATTGGGACAAAAATTGGAAAATTTTTAAAGGGACTTTGAAAAAATTTCAACTGGAATTTTAGCAATTTTTTATGTGAAATTGTAAACATGTGGACATGGATTTTGAAAATTCTAGAGAGAATTTTAAAAGTTTCAAGAGAATTACAACAATTTTGAGAGGGATTTGAAAAGTTTCAATGGGAATGGGAAGATTTGGGACAAAAATTGGAAAACTTTTCAGGGACTTTGAAAAAATTTCAACTGGAATTTTAGCCATTTTTTGACGTGAAATTGTAAACATGTGGCCATGGATTTTGAAAATTCTAGAGAGAATTTTAAAAGCTTCAACAGAATTTCAACAATTTTGAGAGGGATTTGAAAAGTTTCAATGGGAATGGGAAGAATTGGGACAAAAATTGGAAAATTTTTAAGGGACTTTGAAAAATTTCAACTGGAATTTTAGCCATTTTTTGACGTGAAATTGTAAACATGTTGAAGTGGATTTTGAAAATTCTAGAGAGAATTTTAAAAGCTTCAACAGAATTTCAACAATTTTGAGAGGGATTTGAAAAGTTTCAATGGAATGGGAAGAATTGGGACAAAAATTGGAAAATTTTTAAGGGACTTTGAAAAAATTTCAACTGAATTTTAGCCATTTTTTGACGTGAAATTGTAAACATGTGGCCATGGATTTTGAAAATTCTAGAGAGAATTTTAAAAGCTTCAAGAGAATTTCAACAATTTTGAGAGGGATTTGAAAAGTTTCAATGGGAATGGGAAGAATTGGGACAAAAATTGGAAATTTTTAAGGGACTTTGAAAAAATTTCAACTGGAATTTTAGCCATTTTTTGACGTGAAATTGTAAACATGTGGCCATGGATTTTGAAAATTCTAGAGAGAACTTTAAAAGCTTCAAGAGAATTTCAACAATTTGAGAGGGATTTGAAAAGTTTCAATGGGAATGGGAAGAATTGGGACAAAAATTGGAAAATTTTTAAGGGACTTTGAAAAAATTTCAACTGGAATTTTAGCCATTTTTTGACGTGAAATTGTAAACATGTGGACATGGATTTTGAAAATTCTAGAGAGAATTTTAAAAGCTTCAACAGAATTTCAACAATTTTGAGAGGGATTTGAAAAGTTTCAATGGGAATGGGAAGAATTGGGACAAAAATTGGAAAACTTTTAAGGGACTTCGAAAAAATTTCAACTGGAATTTTAGCAATTTTTTGACGTGAAATTGTAAACATGTGGCCATGGATTTTGAAAATTCTAGAGAGAATTTTAAAAGCTTCAAGAGAATTTCAACAATTTTGAGAGGGATTTGAAAAGTTTCAATGGGAATGGGAAGAATTGGGACAAAAATTGGAAAATTTTTAAGGGACTTTGAAAAAATTTCAACTGGAATTTTAGCCATTTTTGACGTGAAATTGTAAACATGTTGAAGTGGATTTTGAAAATTCTAGAGAGAATTTTAAAAGCTTCAAGAGAATTTCAACAGTTTTGAGAGGGATTTGAAAAGTTTCAATGGGAATGGGAAGAATTGGGACAAAAATTGGAAAACTTTTAAGGGACTTTGAAAAAATTTCAACTGGAATTTTAGCCATTTTTTGACGTGAAATTGTAAACATGTGGACATGGATTTTGAAAATTCTAGAGAGAATTTTAAAAGCTTCAACAGAATTTCAACAATTTTGAGAGGGATTTGAAAAGTTTCAATGGGAATGGGAAGAATTGGGACAAAAATTGGAAAATTTTTAAGGGACTTTGAAAAAATTTCAACTGGAATTTTAGCATTTTTTTTATGTGAAATTGTAAACATGTGGACATGGATTTTGAAAATTCTAGAGAGAATTTTAAAAGCTTCAAGAGAATTTCAACAATTTTGAGAGGGATTTGAAAAGTTTCAATGGGAATGGGAAGAATTGGGACAAAAATTGGAAAATTTTTAAGGGACTTTGAAAAAATTTCAACTGGAATTTTAGCCATTTTTTGACGTGAAATTGTAAACATGTGGACATGGATTTTGAAAATGCTAGAGAGAATTTTAAAAGCTCCAACAGAATTTCAACAATTTTGAGAGGGATTTGAAAAGTTTCAATGGGAATGGGAAGAATTGGGACAAAAATTGGAAAATTTTTAAGGGACTTTGAAAAAATTTCAACTGGAATTTTAGCCATTTTTTGACGTGAAATTGTAAACATGTGGACATGGATTTTGAAAATTCTAGAGAGAATTTTAAAAGCTTCAAGAGAATTTCAACAATTTTGAGAGGGATTTGAAAAGTTTCAATGGGAATGGGAAGAATTGGGACAAAAATTGGAAAATTTTTAAGGGACTTTGAAAAAATTTCAACTGGAATTTTAGCCATTTTTTGACGTGAAATTGTAAACATGTTGAAGTGGATTTTGAAAATTCTAGAGAGAATTTTAAAAGCTTCAACAGAATTTCAACAATTTTGAGAGGGATTTGAAAAGTTTCAATGGGAATGGGAAGAATTGGGACAAAAATTGGAAAATTTTTAAGGGACTTTGAAAAAATTTCAACTGGAATTTTAGCCATTTTTTGACGTGAAATTGTAAACATGTGGCCATGGATTTTGAAAATTCTAGAGAGAATTTTAAAAGCTTCAAGAGAATTTCAACAATTTTGAGAGGGATTTGAAAAGTTTCAATGGGAATGGGAAGAATTGGGACAAAAATTGGAAAATTTTTAAGGGACTTTGAAAAAATTTCAACTGGAATTTTAGCCATTTTTTGACGTGAAATTGTAAACATGTGGCCATGGATTTTGAAAATTCTAGAGAGAACTTTAAAAGCTTCAAGAGAATTTCAACAATTTTGAGAGGGATTTGAAAAGTTTCAATGGGAATGGGAAGAATTGGGACAAAAATTGGAAAATTTTTAAGGGACTTTGAAAAAATTTCAACTGGAATTTTAGCCATTTTTTGACGTGAAATTGTAAACATGTGGACATGGATTTTGAAAATTCTAGAGAGAATTTTAAAAGCTTCAAGAGAATTTCAACAATTTTGAGAGGGATTTGAAAAGTTTCAATGGGAATGGGAAGAATTGGGACAAAAATTGGAAAATTTTTAAGGGACTTTGAAAAAATTTCAACTGGAATTTTAGCCATTTTTTGACGTGAAATTGTAAACATGTGGACATGGATTTTGAAAATTCTAGAGAGAATTTTAAAAGCTTCAAGAGAATTTCAACAATTTTGAGAGGGATTTGAAAAGTTTCAATGGGAATGGGAAGAATTGGGACAAAAATTGGAAAATTTTTAAGGGACTTTGAAAAAATTTCAACTGGAATTTTAGCCATTTTTTGACGTGAAATTGTAAACATGTTGAAGTGGATTTTGAAAATTCTAGAGAGAATTTTAAAAGCTTCAAGAGAATTTCAACAGTTTTGAGAGGGATTTGAAAAGTTTCAATGGGAATGGAAGGAATTGGGACAAAAATTGGAAAACTTTTAAGGGACTTTGAAAAAATTTCAACTGGAATTTTAGCCATTTTTTGACGTGAAATTGTAAACATGTGGACATGGATTTTGAAAATTCTAGAGAGAATTTTAAAAGCTTCAAGAGAATTTCAACAATTTTGAGAGGGATTTGAAAAGTTTCAATGGGAATGGGAAGAATTGGGACAAAAATTGGAAAATTTTTAAGGGACTTTGAAAAAATTTCAACTGGAATTTTAGCATTTTTTTTATGTGAAATTGTAAACATGTGGACATGGATTTTGAAAATTCTAGAGAGAATTTTAAAAGCTTCAACAGAATTTCAACAATTTTGAGAGGGATTTGAAAAGTTTCAATGGGAATGGGAAGAATTGGGACAAAAATCGGAAAACTTTTAAGGGACTTCGAAAAAATTTCAACTGGAATTTTAGCAATTTTTTGACGTGAAATTGTAAACATGTGGCCATGGATTTTGAAAATTCTAGAGAGAATTTTAAAAGTTTCAAGAGAATTTCAACAATTTTGAGAGGGATTTGAAAAGTTTCAATGGGAATGGGAAGAATTGGGACAAAAATTGGAAAACTTTTCAGGGACTTTGAAAAAATTTCAACTGGAATTTTAGCCATTTTTTGACGTGAAATTGTAAACATGTGGCCATGGATTTTGAAAATTCTAGAGAGAATTTTAAAAGCTTCAAGAGAATTTCAACAATTTTGAGAGGGATTTGAAAAGTTTCAATGGGAATGGGAAGAATTGGGACAAAAATTGGAAAATTTTTAAGGGACTTTGAAAAAATTTCAACTGGAATTTTAGCCATTTTTTGACGTGAAATTGTAAACATGTGGCCATGGATTTTGAAAATTCTAGAGAGAATTTTAAAAGCTTCAAGAGAATTTCAACAATTTTGAGAGGGATTTGAAAAGTTTCAATGGGAATGGGAAGAATTGGGACAAAAATTGGAAAATTTTTAAGGGACTTTGAAAAAATTTCAACTGGAATTTTAGCCATTTTTTGACGTGAAATTGTAAACATGTGGACATGGATTTTGAAAATTCTAGAGAGAATTTTAAAAGCTTCAAGAGAATTTCAACAATTTTGAGAGGGATTTGAAAAGTTTCAATGGGAATGGGAAGAATTGGGACAAAAATTGGAAAATTTTTAAGGGACTTTGAAAAAATTTCAACTGGAATTTTAGCCATTTTTTGACGTGAAATTGTAAACATGTGGACATGGATTTTGAAAATTCTAGAGAGAATTTTAAAAGCTTCAACAGAATTTCAACAATTTTGAGAGGGATTTGAAAAGTTTCAATGGGAATGGGAAGAATTGGGACAAAAATTGGAAAATTTTTAAGGGACTTTGAAAAAATTTCAACTGGAATTTTAGCCATTTTTTGACGTGAAATTGTAAACATGTTGAAGTGGATTTTGAAAATTCTAGAGAGAATTTTAAAAGCTTCAAGAGAATTTCAACAGTTTTGAGAGGGATTTGAAAAGTTTCAATGGGAATGGGAAGAATTGGGACAAAAATTGGAAAACTTTTAAGGGACTTTGAAAAAATTTCAACTGGAATTTTAGCCATTTTTTGACGTGAAATTGTAAACATGTGGACATGGATTTTGAAAATTCTAGAGAGAATTTTAAAAGCTTCAAGAGAATTTCAACAATTTTGAGAGGGATTTGAAAAGTTTCAATGGGAATGGGAAGAATTGGGACAAAAATTGGAAAATTTTTAAGGGACTTTGAAAAAATTTCAACTGGAATTTTAGCATTTTTTTTATGTGAAATTGTAAACATGTGGACATGGATTTTGAAAATTCTAGAGAGAATTTTAAAACCTTCAACAGAATTTCAACAATTTTGAGAGGGATTTGAAAAGTTTCAATGGGAATGGGAAGAATTGGGACAAAAATTGGAAAACTTTTAAGGGACTTCGAAAAAATTTCAACTGGAATTTTAGCAATTTTTTGACGTGAAATTGTAAACATGTGGCCATGGATTTTGAAAATTCTAGAGAGAATTTTAAAAGCTTCAACAGAATTTCAACAATTTTGAGAGGGATTTGAAAAGTTTCAATGGGAATGGAAAGAATTGGGACAAAAATTGGAAAATTTTTAAGGGACTTTGAAAAAATTTCAACTGGAATTTTAGCCATTTTTTGACGTGAAATTGTAAACATGTTGAAGTGGATTTTGAAAATTCTAGAGAGAATTTTAAAAGCTTCAAGAGAATTTCAACAGTTTTGAGAGGGATTTGAAAAGTTTCAATGGGAATGGGAAGAATTGGGACAAAAATTGGAAAACTTTTAAGGGACTTTGAAAAAATTTCAACTGGAATTTTAGCCATTTTTTGACGTGAAATTGTAAACATGTGGACATGGATTTTGAAAATTCTAGAGAGAATTTTAAAAGCTTCAAGAGAATTTCAACAATTTTGAGAGGGATTTGAAAAGTTTCAATGGGAATGGGAAGAATTGGGACAAAAATTGGAAAATTTTTAAGGGACTTTGAAAAAATTTCAACTGGAATTTTAGCATTTTTTTTATGTGAAATTGTAAACATGTGGACATGGATTTTGAAAATTCTAGAGAGAATTTTAAAAGCTTCAACAGAATTTCAACAATTTTGAGAGGGATTTGAAAAGTTTCAATGGGAATGGGAAGAATTGGGACAAAAATTGGAAAACTTTTAAGGGACTTCGAAAAAATTTCAACTGGAATTTTAGCAATTTTTTGACGTGAAATTGTAAACATGTGGCCATGGATTTTGAAAATTCTAGAGAGAATTTTAAAAGCTTCAAGAGAATTTCAACAATTTTGAGAGGGATTTGAAAAGTTTCAATGGGAATGGAAAGAATTGGGACAAAAATTGGAAAATTTTTAAGGGACTTTGAAAAAATTTCAACTGGAATTTTAGCCATTTTTTGACGTGAAATTGTAAACATGTGGACATGGATTTTGAAAATTCTAGAGAGAATTTTAAAAGCTTCAAGAGAATTTCAACAATTTTGAGAGGGATTTGAAAAGTTTCAATGGGAATGGGAAGAATTGGGACAAAAATTGGAAAATTTTTAAGGGACTTTGAAAAAATTTCAACTGGAATTTTAGCTAGCCATTTTTTGACGTGAAATTGTAAACATGTTGAAGTGGATTTTGAAAATTCTAGAGAGAATTTTAAAAGCTTCAAGAGAATTTCAACAGTTTTGAGAGGGATTTGAAAAGTTTCAATGGGAATGGGAAGAATTGGGACAAAAATTGGAAAACTTTTAAGGGACTTTGAAAAAATTTCAACTGGATTTTAGCCATTTTTTGACGTGAAATTGTAAACATGTGGACATGGATTTTGAAAATTCTAGAGAGAATTTTAAAAGCTTCAAGAGAATTTCAACAATTTTGAGAGGGATTTGAAAAGTTTCAATGGGAATGGGAAGAATTGGGACAAAAATTGGAAAATTTTTAAGGGACTTTGAAAAAATTTCAACTGGAATTTTAGCATTTTTTTTATGTGAAATTGTAAACATGTGGACATGGATTTTGAAATTCTAGAGAGAATTTTAAAAGCTTCAACAGAATTTCAACAATTTTGAGAGGGATTTGAAAAGTTTCAATGGGAATGGAAGAATTGGGACAAAAATCGGAAAACTTTTAAGGGACTTCGAAAAATTTCAACTGGAATTTTAGCAATTTTTTGACGTGAAATTGTAAACATGTGGCCATGGATTTTGAAAATTCTAGAGAGAATTTTAAAAGTTTCAAGAGAATTTCAACAATTTTGAGAGGGATTTGAAAAGTTTCAATGGGAATGGGAAGAATTGGGACAAAAATTGGAAAACTTTTCAGGGACTTTGAAAAAATTTCAACTGGAATTTTAGCCATTTTTGACGTGAAATTGTAAACATGTGGACATGGATTTTGAAAATTCTAGAGAGAATTTTAAAAGCTTCAAGAGAATTTCAACAATTTTGAGAGGGATTTGAAAAGTTTCAATGGGAATGGGAAGAATTGGGACAAAAATTGGAAAATTTTTAAGGGACTTTGAAAAAATTTCAACTGGAATTTTAGCCATTTTTTGACGTGAAATTGTAAACATGTGGTATGGATTTTGAAAATTCTAGAGAGAATTTTAAAAGCTTCAAGAGAATTTCAACAATTTTGAGAGGGATTTGAAAAGTTTCAAATGGGAATGGGAAGAATTGGGACAAAAATTGGAAAATTTTTAAGGGACTTTGAAAAAATTTCAACTGGAATTTTAGCCATTTTTTGACGTGAAATTGTAAACATGTGGACATGGATTTTGAAAATTCTAGAGAGAATTTTAAAAGCTTCAAGAGAATTTCAACAATTTTGAGAGGGATTTGAAAAGTTTCAATGGGAATGGGAAGAATTGGGACAAAAATTGGAAAATTTTTAAGGGACTTTGAAAAAATTTCAACTGGAATTTTAGCCATTTTTTGACGTGAAATTGTAAACATGTGGACATGGATTTTGAAAATTCTAGAGAGAATTTTAAAAGCTTCAAGAGAATTTCAACAATTTTGAGAGGGATTTGAAAAGTTTCAATGGGAATGGGAAGAATTGGGACAAAAATTGGAAAATTTTTAAGGGACTTTGAAAAAATTTCAACTGGAATTTTAGCCATTTTTGACGTGAAATTGTAAACATGTTGAAGTGGATTTTGAAAAATTCTAGAGAGAATTTTAAAAGCTTCAAGAGAATTTCAACAGTTTTGAGAGGGATTTGAAAAGTTTCAATGGGAATGGGAAGAATTGGGACAAAAATTGGAAAACTTTTAAGGGACTTTGAAAAATTTCAACTGGAATTTTAGCCATTTTTGACGTGAAATTGTAAACATGTGGACATGGATTTTGAAAATTCTAGAGAGAATTTTAAAAGCTTCAAGAGAATTTCAACAATTTGAGAGGGATTTGAAAAGTTTCAATGGGAATGGGAAGAATTGGGACAAAAATTGAAATTTTTAAGGGACTTTGAAAAATTTCAACTGGAATTTTAGCATTTTTTTATGTGAAATTGTAAACATGTGGACATGGATTTTGAAAATTCTAGAGAGAATTTTTAAAAGCTTCAACAGAATTTCAACAATTTTGAGAGGGATTTGAAAAGTTTCAATGGGAATGGGAAGAATTGGGACAAAAATTGGAAAACTTTTAAGGGACTTCGAAAAAATTTCAACTGGAATTTTAGCCATTTTTGACGTGAAATTGTAAACATGTGGCCATGGATTTTGAAAATTCTAGAGAGAATTTTAAAAGCTTCAAGAGAATTTCAACAATTTTGAGAGGGATTTGAAAAGTTTCAATGGGAATGGGAAGAATTGGGACAAAAATTGGAAAATTTTTAAGGGACTTTGAAAAAATTTCAACTGGAATTTTAGCAATTTTTTATGTGAAATTGTAAACATGTGGACATGGATTTTGAAAATTCTAGAGAGAATTTTAAAAGTTTCAAGAGAATTTCAACAATTTTGAGAGGGATTTGAAAAGTTTCAATGGGAATGGGAAGAATTGGGACAAAAATTGGAAAACTTTTCAGGGACTTTGAAAAAATTTCAACTGGAATTTTAGCCATTTTTTGACGTGAAATTGTAAACATGTGGACATGGATTTTGAAAATTCTAGAGAGAATTTTAAAAGCTTCAAGAGAATTTCAACAATTTTGAGAGGGATTTGAAAAGTTTCAATGGGAATGGGAAGAATTGGGACAAAAATTGGAAAATTTTTAAGGGACTTTGAAAAAATTTCAACTGGAATTTTAGCCATTTTTTGACGTGAAATTGTAAACATGTGGACATGGATTTTGAAAATTCTAGAGAGAATTTTAAAAGCTTCAAGAGAATTTCAACAATTTTGAGAGGGATTTGAAAAGTTTCAATGGGAATGGGAAGAATTGGGACAAAAATTGGAAAATTTTTAAGGGACTTTGAAAAAATTTCAACTGGAATTTTAGCCATTTTTTGACGTGAAATTGTAAACATGTTGAAGTGGATTTTGAAAATTCTAGAGAGAATTTTAAAAGCTTCAAGAGAATTTCAACAATTTTGAGAGGGATTTGAAAAGTTTCAATGGGAATGGGAAGAATTGGGACAAAAATTGGAAAATTTTTAAGGGACTTTGAAAAAATTTCAACTGGAATTTTAGCCATTTTTTGACGTGAAATTGTAAACATGTTGAAGTGGATTTTGAAAATTCTAGAGAGAATTTTAAAAGCTTCAAGAGAATTTCAACAGTTTTGAGAGGGATTTGAAAAGTTTCAATGGGAATGGGAAGAATTGGGACAAAAATTGGAAAATTTTTAAGGGACTTTGAAAAAATTTCAACTGGAATTTTAGCCATTTTTTTTATGTGAAATTGTAAACATGTGGCCATGGATTTTGAAAATTCTAGAGAGAATTTTAAAAGCTTCAAGAGAATTTCAACAATTTTGAGAGGGATTTGAAAAGTTTCAATGGGAATGGGAAGAATTGGGACAAAAATTGGAAAATTTTTAAGGGACTTTGAAAAAATTTCAACTGGAATTTTAGCCATTTTTTTATGTGAAATTGTAAACATGTGGACATGGATTTTGAAAATTCTAGAGAGAATTTTAAAAGCTTCAAGAGAATTTCAACAATTTTGAGAGGGATTTGAAAAGTTTCAATGGGAATGGGAAGAATTGGGACAAAAATTGGAAAATTTTTAAGGGACTTTGAAAAAATTTCAACTGGAATTTTAGCCATTTTTTGACGTGAAATTGTAAACATGTGGCCATGGATTTTGAAAATTCTAGAGAGAATTTTAAAAGCTTCAAGAGAATTTCCACAATTTTGAGAGGGATTTGAAAAGTTTCAATGGGAATGGGAAGAATTGGGACAAAAATTGGAAAATTTTTCAGGGACTTTGAAAAAATTTCAACTGGAATTTTAGCCATTTTTTGACGTGAAATTGTAAACATGTGGCCATGGATTTTGAAAATTCTAGAGAGAATTTTAAAAGCTTCAAGAGAATTTCAACAATTTTGAGAGGGATTTGAAAAGTTTCAATGGGAATGGGAAGAATTGGGACAAAAATTGGAAAATTTTTAAGGGACTTTGAAAAAATTTCAACTGGAATTTTAGCCATTTTTTGACGTGAAATTGTAAACATGTTGAAGTGGATTTTGAAAATTCTAGAGAGAATTTTAAAAGCTTCAACAGAATTTCAACAATTTTGAGAGGGATTTGAAAAGTTTCAATGGGAATGGGAAGAATTGGGACAAAAATTGGAAAATTTTTAAGGGACTTTGAAAAAATTTCAACTGGAATTTTAGCAATTTTTTGACGTGAAATTGTAAACATGTGGCCATGGATTTTGAAAATTCTAGAGAGAATTTTAAAAGCTTCAAGAGAATTTCAACAATTTTGAGAGGGATTTGAAAAGTTTCAATGGGAATGGGAAGAATTGGGACAAAAATTGGAAAATTTTTCAGGGACTTTGAAAAAATTTCAACTGGAATTTTAGCCATTTTTTGACGTGAAATTGTAAACATGTTGAAGTGGATTTTGAAAATTCTAGAGAGAATTTTAAAAGCTTCAAGAGAATTTCAACAATTTTGAGAGGGATTTGAAAAGTTTCAATGGGAATGGGAAGAATTGGGACAAAAATTGGAAAATTTTTAAGGGACTTTGAAAAAATTTCAACTGGAATTTTAGCCATTTTTTGACGTGAAATTGTAAACATGTGGACATGGATTTTGAAAATTCTAGAGAGAATTTTAAAAGCTTTAACAGAATTTCAACAATTTTGAGAGGGATTTGAAAAGTTTCAATGGGAATGGGAAGAATTGGGACAAAAATTGGAAAATTTTTAAGGGACTTTGAAAAAATTTCAACTGGAATTTTAGCCATTTTTTATGTGAAATTGTAAACATGTGGACATGGATTTTGAAAATTCTAGAGAGAATTTTAAAAGTTTCAAGAGAATTTCAACAATTTTGAGAGGGATTTGAAAAGTTTCAATGGGAATGGGAAGAATTGGGACAAAAATTGGAAAATTTTTAAGGGACTTTGAAAAAATTTCAACTGGAATTTTAGCCATTTTTTGACGTGAAATTGTAAACATGTGGCCATGGATTTTGAAAATTCTAGAGAGAATTTTAAAAGCTTCAAGAGAATTTCAACAATTTTGAGAGGGATTTGAAAAGTTTCAATGGGAATGGGAAGAATTGGGACAAAAATTGGAAAATTTTTAAGGGACTTTGAAAAAATTTCAACTGGAATTTTAGCATTTTTTTTATGTGAAATTGTAAACATGTGGCCATGGATTTTGAAAATTCTAGAGAGAATTTTAAAAGCTTCAAGAGAATTTCAACAATTTTGAGAGGGATTTGAAAAGTTTCAATGGGAATGGGAAGAATTGGGACAAAAATTGGAAAATTTTTAAGGGACTTTGAAAAAATTTCAACTGGAATTTTAGCCATTTTTTGACGTGAAATTGTAAACATGTTGAAGTGGATTTTGAAAATTCTAGAGAGAATTTTAAAAGCTTCAAGAGAATTTCAACAATTTTGAGAGGGATTTGAAAGTTTCAATGGGAATGGGAAGAATTGGGACAAAAATTGGAAAATTTTTAAGGGACTTTGAAAAAATTTCAACTGGAATTTTAGCCATTTTTTGACGTGAAATTGTAAACATGTGGACATGGATTTTGAAAATTCCAGAGAGAATTTTAAAAGCTTCAAGAGAATTTCAACAATTTTGAGAGGGATTTGAAAAGTTTCAATGGGAATGGGAAGAATTGGGACAAAAATTGGAAAATTTTTAAGGGACTTTGAAAAAATTTCAACTGGAATTTTAGCCATTTTTTGACGTGAAATTGTAAACATGTTGAAGTGGATTTTGAAAATTCTAGAGAGAATTTTAAAAGCTTCAAGAGAATTTCAACAATTTTGAGAGGGATTTGAAAAGTTTCAATGGGAATGGGAAGAATTGGGACAAATATTGGAAAATTTTAAGGGACTTTGAAAAAATTTCAACTGGAATTTTAGCAATTTTTTGACGTGAAATTGTAAACATGTGGACATGGATTTTGAAAATTCTAGAGAGAATTTTAAAAGCTTCAACAGAATTTCAACAATTTTGAGAGGGATTTGAAAAGTTTCAATGGGAATGGAAGAATTGGGACAAAAATTGGAAAATTTTTAAGGGACTTTGAAAAAATTTCAACTGGAATTTTAGCCATTTTTTGACGTGAAATTGTAAACATGTTGAAGTGGATTTGAAAATTCTAGAGAGAATTTTAAAAGCTTCAAAGAGAATTTCAACAATTTTGAGAGGGATTTGAAAAGTTTCAATGGGAATGGGAAGAATTGGGACAAAAATTGGAAAATTTTTAAGGGACTTTGAAAAAATTTCAACTGGAATTTTAGCCATTTTTTGACGTGAAATTGTAAACATGTGGACATGGATTTTGAAAATTCTAGAGAGAATTTTAAAAGCTTTAACAGAATTTCAACAATTTTGAGAGGGATTTGAAAAGTTTCAATGGGAATGGGAAGAATTGGGACAAAAATTGGAAAATTTTTAAGGGACTTTGAAAAAATTTCAACTGGAATTTTAGCCATTTTTTATGTGAAATTGTAAACATGTGGACATGGATTTTGAAAATTCTAGAGAGAATTTAAAAGTTTCAACAGAATTTCAACAATTTGAGAGGGATTTGAAAAGTTTCAATGGGAATGGGAAGAATTGGGACAAAAATTGGAAAATTTTTAAGGACTTTGAAAAAATTTCAACTGGAATTTTAGCCATTTTTTGACGTGAAATTGTAAACATGTGGCCATGGATTTTGAAATTCTAGAGAGAATTTAAAAAGCTTCAAGAGAATTTCAACAATTTTGAGAGGGATTTGAAAAGTTCAATGGGAATGGGAAGAATTGGGACAAAAATTGGAAAATTTTTAAGGGACTTTGAAAAATTTCAACTGGAATTTTAGCATTTTTTTAATGTGAAATTGTAAACATGTGGCCATGGATTTTGAAAATTCTAGAGAGAATTTTAAAAGCTTCAAGAGAATTTCAACAATTTTGAGAGGGATTTGAAAAGTTTCAATGGGAATGGGAAGAATTGGGACAAAAATTGGAAATTTTTAAGGGACTTTGAAAAAATTTCAACTGGAATTTTAGCCATTTTTTATGTGAAATTGTAAACATGTGGACATGGATTTTGAAAATTCTAGAGAGAATTTTAAAAGCTTCAAGAGAATTTCAACAATTTTGAGAGGGATTTGAAAAGTTTCAATGGGAATGGGAAGAATTGGGACAAAAATTGGAAAATTTTTAAGGGACTTTGAAAAAATTTCAACTGGATTTTAGCCATTTTTTGACGTGAAATTGTAAACATGTGGACATGGATTTTGAAAATTCTAGAGAGAATTTTAAAAGCTTCAAGAGAATTTCAACAATTTTGAGAGGGATTTGAAAAGTTTCAATGGGAATGGGAAGAATTGGGACAAAAATTGGAAAATTTTTAAGGGACTTTGAAAAAATTTCAACTGGAATTTTAGCCATTTTTTGACGTGAAATTGTAAACATGTGGACATGGATTTTGAAAATTCTAGAGAGAATTTTAAAAGCTTCAACAGAATTTCAACAATTTTGAGAGGGATTTGAAAAGTTCAATGGGAATGGGAAGAATTGGGACAAAAATTGGAAAATTTTTAAGGGACTTTGAAAAAATTTCAACTGGAATTTTAGCCATTTTTTGACGTGAAATTGTAAACATGTTGAAGTGGATTTTGAAAATTCTAGAGAGAATTTTAAAAGCTTCAAGAGAATTTCAACAGTTTTGAGAGGGATTTGAAAAGTTTCAATGGGAATGGAAGAATTGGGACAAAAATTGGAAAACTTTTAAGGGACTTTGAAAAAATTTCAACTGGAATTTTAGCCATTTTTTGACGTGAAATTGTAAACATGTGGCCATGGATTTGAAAATTCTAGAGAGAATTTTAAAAGCTTCAAGAGAATTTCAACAATTTTGAGAGGGGATTTGAAAAGTTTCAATGGGAATGGGAAGAATTGGGACAAAAATTGGAAAAATTTTAAGGGACTTTGAAAAAATTTCAACTGGAATTTTAGCCATTTTTGACGTGAAATTGTAAACATGTGGCCATGGATTTTGAAAATTCTAGAGAGAATTTTTAAAAGCTTCAAGAGAATTTCAACAATTTTGAGAGGGATTTGAAAAGTTTCAATGGGAATGGAAGAATTGGGACAAAAATTGGAAAATTTTTTAAGGGACTTTGAAAAAATTTCAACTGGAATTTTAGCCATTTTTTATGTGAAATTGTAACATGTGGACATGGATTTTGAAAATTCTAGAGAGAATTTTAAAAGCTTCAAGAGAATTTCAACAATTTTGAGAGGGATTTGAAAAGTTTCAATGGGAATGGGAAGAATTGGGACAAAAATTGGAAAATTTTTAAGGGACTTTGAAAAAATTTCAACTGGAATTTTAGCCATTTTTTGACGTGAAATTGTAAACATGTGGACATGGATTTTGAAAATTCTAGAGAGAATTTTAAAAAGCTTCAAGAGAATTTCAACAATTTTGAGAGGGATTTGAAAAGTTTCAATGGGAATGGGAAGAATTGGGACAAAAATTGGAAAATTTTTAAGGGACTTTGAAAAAATTTCAACTGGAATTTTAGCCATTTTTTGACGTGAAATTGTAAACATGTGGCCATGGATTTTGAAAATTCTAGAGAGAATTTTAAAAGCTTCAACAGAATTTCTACAATTTTGAGAGGGATTTGAAAAGTTTCAATGGAATGGGAAGAATTGGGACAAAAATTGGAAAATTTTTAAGGGACTTTGAAAAAATTTCAACTGGAATTTTAGCCATTTTTTGACGTGAAATTGTAAAAATGTGGACATGGATTTTGAAAATTCTAGAGAGAATTTTAAAAAGCTTCAAGAGAATTTCAACAATTTTGAGAGGGATTTGAAAAGTTTCAATGGGAATGGGAAGAATTGGGACAAAAATTGGAAAATTTTTAAGGGACTTTGAAAAAATTTCAACTGGAATTTTAGCCATTTTTTGACGTGAAATTGTAAACATGTGGCCATGGATTTTGAAAATTCTAGAGAGAACTTTAAAGCTTCAAGAGAATTTCAACAATTTTGAGAGGGATTTGAAAAGTTTCAATGGGAATGGGAAGAATTGGGACAAAAATTGGAAAATTTTTAAGGGACTTTGAAAAAATTTCAACTGGAATTTTAGCCATTTTTTGACGTGAAATTGTAAACATGTGGACATGGATTTTGAAAATTCTAGAGAGAATTTTAAAAGCTTCAACAGAATTTCAACAATTTTGAGAGGGATTTGAAAAGTTTCAATGGGAATGGGAAGATTGGGACAAAAATTGGAAAATTTTTAAGGGACTTTGAAAAATTTCAACTGGAATTTTAGCCATTTTTGACGTGAAATTGTAAACATGTGGCCATGGATTTTGAAAATTCTAGAGAGAATTTTAAAAGCTTCAAGAGAATTTCAACAATTTGAGAGGATTTGAAAAGTTTCAATGGGAATGGGAAGAATTGGGACAAAAATTGGAAAATTTTTAAGGGACTTTGAAAAAATTTCAACTGGAATTTTAGCCATTTTTGACGTGAAATTGTAAACATGTTGAAGTGGATTTTGAAAATTCTAGAGAGAATTTAAAAGCTTCAAGAGAATTTCAACAGTTTTGAGAGGGATTTGAAAAGTTTCAATGGGAATGGGAAGAATTGGGACAAAAATTGGAAAACTTTTAAGGGACTTTGAAAAAATTTCAACTGGAATTTTAGCCATTTTTTGACGTGAAATTGTAAACATGTGGACATGGATTTTGAAAATTCTAGAGAGAATTTTAAAAGCTTCAAGAGAATTTCAACAATTTTGAGAGGGATTTGAAAAGTTTCAATGGGAATGGGAAGAATTGGGACAAAAATTGGAAAATTTTTAAGGGACTTTGAAAAAATTTCAACTGAATTTTAGCATTTTTTTATGTGAAATTGTAAACATGTGGACATGGATTTTGAAAATTCTAGAGAGAATTTTAAAGCTTCAACAGAATTTCAACAATTTGAGAGGGATTTGAAAAGAATGGGAAGAATTGGGACAAAAATCGGAAAACTTTTAAGGGACTTCGAAAAAATTTCAACTGGAATTTTAGCAATTTTTTGACGTGAAATTGTAAACATGTGGCCATGGATTTTGAAAATTCTAGAGAGAATTTTAAAAGTTTCAAGAGAATTTCAACAATTTTGAGAGGGATTTGAAAAGTTTCAATGGGAATGGGAAGAATTGGGACAAAAATTGGAAAACTTTTCAGGGACTTTGAAAAAATTTCAACTGGAATTTTAGCCATTTTTTGACGTGAAATTGTAAACATGTGGCCATGGATTTTGAAAATTCTAGAGAGAATTTTAAAAGCTTCAAGAGAATTTCAACAATTTTGAGAGGGATTTGAAAAGTTTCAATGGGAATGGGAAGAATTGGGACAAAAATTGGAAAATTTTTAAGGGACTTTGAAAAAATTTCAACTGGAATTTTAGCCATTTTTTGACGTGAAATTGTAAACATGTGGACATGGATTTTGAAAATTCTAGAGAGAATTTTAAAAGCTTCAAGAGAATTTCAACAATTTTGAGAGGGATTTGAAAAGTTTCAATGGGAATGGGAAGAATTGGGACAAAAATTGGAAAATTTTTAAGGGACTTTGAAAAAATTTCAACTGGAATTTTAGCCATTTTTTGACGTGAAATTGTAAACATGTTGAAGTGGATTTTGAAAATTCTAGAGAGAATTTTAAAAGCTTCAAGAGAATTTCAACAGTTTTGAGAGGGATTTGAAAAGTTTCAATGGGAATGGGAAGAATTGGGACAAAAATTGGAAAACTTTTAAGGGACTTTGAAAAAATTTCAACTGGAATTTTAGCCATTTTTTGACGTGAAATTGTAAACATGTGGACATGGATTTTGAAAATTCTAGAGAGAATTTTAAAAGCTTCAAGAGAATTTCAACAATTTTGAGAGGGATTTGAAAAGTTTCAATGGGAATGGGAAGAATTGGGACAAAAACTGGAAAATTTTTAAGGGACTTTGAAAAAATTTCAACTGGAATTTTAGCATTTTTTTATGTGAAATTGTAAACATGTGGCCATGGATTTTGAAAATTCTAGAGAGAATTTTAAAAGCTTCAAGAGAATTTCAACAATTTTGAGAGGGATTTGAAAAGTTTCAATGGGAATGGGAAGAATTGGGACAAAAATTGGAAAACTTTTAAGGGACTTTGAAAAAATTTAACTGGAATTTTAGCCATTTTTTTATGTGAAATTGTAAACATGTGGACATGGATTTTGAAAATTCTAGAGAGAATTTTAAAAGCTTCAAGAGAATTTCAACAATTTTGAGAGGGATTTGAAAAGTTTCAATGGGAATGGGAAGAATTGGGACAAAAATTGGAAAATTTTTAAGGGACTTTGAAAAAATTTCAACTGGAATTTTAGCCATTTTTTGACGTGAAATTGTAAACATGTGGCCATGGATTTTGAAAATTCTAGAGAGAATTTTAAAAGCTTCAACAGAATTTCAACAATTTTGAGAGGGATTTGAAAAGTTTCAATGGGAATGGGAAGAATTGGGACAAAAATTGGAAAATTTTTAAGGGACTTTGAAAAAATTTCAACTGGAATTTTAGCCATTTTTTGACGTGAAATTGTAAACATGTGGCCATGGTTTTTGAAAATTCTAGAGAGAATTTTAAAAGCTTCAACAGAATTTCAACAATTTTGAGAGGGATTTGAAAAGTTTCAATGGGAATGGGAAGAATTGGGACAAAAATTGGAAAATTTTTAAGGGACTTTGAAAAAATTTCAACTGGAATTTTAGCAATTTTTTGACGTGAAATTGTAAACATGTGGACATGGATTTTGAAAATTCTAGAGAGAATTTTAAAAGCTTCAAGAGAATTTCAACAATTTTGAGAGGGATTTGAAAAGTTTCAATGGGAATGGGAAGAATTGGGACAAAAATTGGAAAATTTTTCAGGGACTTTGAAAAAATTTCAACTGGAATTTTAGCCATTTTTTGACGTGAAATTGTAAACATGTGGCCATGGATTTTGAAAATTCTAGAGAGAACTTTAAAAGCTTCAAGAGAATTTCAACAATTTTGAGAGGGATTTGAAAAGTTTCAATGGGAATGGGAAGAATTGGGACAAAAATTGGAAAATTTTTAAGGGACTTTGAAAAAATTTCAACTGGAATTTTAGCCATTTTTTGACGTGAAATTGTAAACATGTGGACATGGATTTTGAAAATTCTAGAGAGAATTTTAAAAGCTTCAAGAGAATTTCAACAATTTTGAGAGGGATTTGAAAAGTTTCAATGGGAATGGGAAGAATTGGGACAAAAATTGGAAAATTTTTAAGGGACTTTGAAAAAATTTCAACTGGAATTTTAGCCATTTTTTGACGTGAAATTGTAAACATGTGGACATGGATTTTGAAAATTCTAGAGAGAATTTTAAAAGCTTCAAGAGAATTTCAACAATTTTGAGAGGGATTTGAAAAGTTTCAATGGGAATGGGAAGAATTGGGACAAAAATTGGAAAATTTTTAAGGGACTTTGAAAAAATTTCAACTGGAATTTTAGCCATTTTTTGACGTGAAATTGTAAACATGTTGAAGTGGATTTTGAAAATTCTAGAGAGAATTTTAAAAGCTTCAAGAGAATTTCAACAGTTTTGAGAGGGATTTGAAAAGTTTCAATGGGAATGGGAAGAATTGGGACAAAAATTGGAAAACTTTTAAGGGACTTTGAAAAAATTTCAACTGGAATTTTAGCCATTTTTTGACGTGAAATTGTAAACATGTGGCCATGGATTTTGAAAATTCTAGAGAGAATTTTAAAAGCTTCAAGAGAATTTCAACAATTTTGAGAGGGATTTGAAAAGTTTCAATGGGAATGGGAAGAATTGGGACAAAAATTGGAAAATTTTTAAGGGACTTTGAAAAAATTTCAACTGGAATTTTAGCATTTTTTTAATGTGAAATTGTAAACATGTGGACATGGATTTTGAAAATTCTAGAGAGAATTTTAAAAGCTTCAACAGAATTTCAACAATTTTGAGAGGGATTTGAAAAGTTTCAATGGGAATGGGAAGAATTGGGACAAAAATCGGAAAACTTTTAAGGGACTTCGAAAAAATTTCAACTGGAATTTTAGCCATTTTTTGACGTGAAATTGTAAACATGTGGCCATGGATTTTGAAAATTCTAGAGAGAATTTTAAAAGTTTCAAGAGAATTTCAACAATTTTGAGAGGGATTTGAAAAGTTTCAATGGGAATGGGAAGAATTGGGACAAAAATTGGAAAACTTTTCAGGGACTTTGAAAAAATTTCAACTGGAATTTTAGCCATTTTTTGACGTGAAATTGTAAACATGTGGCCATGGATTTTGAAAATTCTAGAGAGAATTTTAAAAGCTTCAAGAGAATTTCAACAATTTTGAGAGGGATTTGAAAAGTTTCAATGGGAATGGGAAGAATTGGGACAAAAATTGGAAAATTTTTAAGGGACTTTGAAAAAATTTCAACTGGAATTTTAGCCATTTTTTGACGTGAAATTGTAAACATGTGGACATGGATTTTGAAAATTCTAGAGAGAATTTTAAAAGCTTCAAGAGAATTTCAACAATTTTGAGAGGGATTTGAAAAGTTTCAATGGGAATGGGAAGAATTGGGACAAAAATTGGAAAATTTTTAAGGGACTTTGAAAAAATTTCAACTGGAATTTTAGCCATTTTTTGACGTGAAATTGTAAACATGTGGACATGGATTTTGAAAATTCTAGAGAGAATTTTAAAAGCTTCAAGAGAATTTCAACAATTTTGAGAGGGATTTGAAAAGTTTCAATGGGAATGGGAAGAATTGGGACAAAAATTGGAAAATTTTTAAGGGACTTTGAAAAAATTTCAACTGGAATTTTAGCCATTTTTTGACGTGAAATTGTAAACATGTGGACATGGATTTTGAAAATTCTAGAGAGAATTTTAAAAGCTTCAAGAGAATTTCAACAATTTTGAGAGGGATTTGAAAAGTTTCAATGGGAATGGGAAGAATTGGGACAAAAATTGGAAAATTTTTAAGGGACTTTGAAAAAATTTCAACTGGAATTTTAGCATTTTTTTAATGTGAAATTGTAAACATGTGGACATGGATTTTGAAAATTCTAGAGAGAATTTTAAAAGCTTCAACAGAATTTCAACAATTTTGAGAGGGATTTGAAAAGTTTCAATGGGAATGGGAAGAATTGGGACAAAAATCGGAAAACTTTTAAGGGACTTCGAAAAAATTTCAACTGGAATTTTAGCAATTTTTTGACGTGAAATTGTAAACATGTGGCCATGGATTTTGAAAATTCTAGAGAGAATTTTAAAAGTTTCAAGAGAATTTCAACAATTTTGAGAGGGATTTGAAAAGTTTCAATGGGAATGGGAAGAATTGGGACAAAAATTGGAAAACTTTTCAGGGACTTTGAAAAAATTTCAACTGGAATTTTAGCCATTTTTTGACGTGAAATTGTAAACATGTGGCCATGGATTTTGAAAATTCTAGAGAGAATTTTAAAAGCTTCAAGAGAATTTCAACAATTTTGAGAGGGATTTGAAAAGTTTCAATGGGAATGGGAAGAATTGGGACAAAAATTGGAAAATTTTTAAGGGACTTTGAAAAAATTTCAACTGGAATTTTAGCCATTTTTTTATGTGAAATTGTAAACATGTGGACATGGATTTTGAAAATTCTAGAGAGAATTTTAAAAGCTTCAAGAGAATTTCAACAATTTTGAGAGGGATTTGAAAAGTTTCAATGGGAATGGGAAGAATTGGGACAAAAATTGGAAAATTTTTAAGGGACTTTGAAAAAATTTCAACTGGAATTTTAGCCATTTTTTGACGTGAAATTGTAAACATGTGGACATGGATTTTGAAAATTCTAGAGAGAATTTTAAAAGCTTCAAGAGAATTTCAACAATTTTGAGAGGGATTTGAAAAGTTTCAATGGGAATGGGAAGAATTGGGACAAAAATTGGAAAATTTTTAAGGGACTTTGAAAAAATTTCAACTGGAATTTTAGCCATTTTTTGACGTGAAATTGTAAACATGTGGACATGGATTTTGAAAATTCTAGAGAGAATTTTAAAAGCTTCAAGAGAATTTCAACAATTTTGAGAGGGATTTGAAAAGTTTCAATGGGAATGGGAAGAATTGGGACAAAAATTGGAAAATTTTTAAGGGACTTTGAAAAAATTTCAACTGGAATTTTAGCCATTTTTTGACGTGAAATTGTAAACATGTTGAAGTGGATTTTGAAAATTCTAGAGAGAATTTTAAAAGCTTCAAGAGAATTTCAACAGTTTTGAGAGGGATTTGAAAAGTTTCAATGGGAATGGGAAGAATTGGGACAAAAATTGGAAAACTTTTAAGGGACTTTGAAAAAATTTCAACTGGAATTTTAGCCATTTTTTGACGTGAAATTGTAAACATGTGGACATGGATTTTGAAAATTCTAGAGAGAATTTTAAAAGCTTCAAGAGAATTTCAACAATTTTGAGAGGGATTTGAAAAGTTTCAATGGGAATGGGAAGAATTGGGACAAAAATTGGAAAATTTTTAAGGGACTTTGAAAAAATTTCAACTGGAATTTTAGCATTTTTTTTATGTGAAATTGTAAACATGTGGACATGGATTTTGAAAATTCTAGAGAGAATTTTAAAAGCTTCAAGAGAATTTCAACAATTTTGAGAGGGATTTGAAAAGTTTCAATGGGAATGGGAAGAATTGGGACAAAAATTGGAAAACTTTTCAGGGACTTTGAAAAAATTTCAACTGGAATTTTAGCCATTTTTTGACGTGAAATTGTAAACATGTGGCCATGGATTTTGAAAATTCTAGAGAGAATTTTAAAAGCTTCAAGAGAATTTCAACAATTTTGAGAGGGATTTGAAAAGTTTCAATGGGAATGGGAAGAATTGGGACAAAAATTGGAAAATTTTTAAGGGACTTTGAAAAAATTTCAACTGGAATTTTAGCCATTTTTTGACGTGAAATTGTAAACATGTGGACATGGATTTTGAAAATTCTAGAGAGAATTTTAAAAGCTTCAAGAGAATTTCAACAATTTTGAGAGGGATTTGAAAAGTTTCAATGGGAATGGGAAGAATTGGGACAAAAATTGGAAAATTTTTAAGGGACTTTGAAAAAATTTCAACTGGAATT
Source organism: Streptopelia decaocto (assembly GCF_964273445.1). Classification (NCBI taxonomy): domain Eukaryota; kingdom Metazoa; phylum Chordata; class Aves; order Columbiformes; family Columbidae; genus Streptopelia; species Streptopelia decaocto. The sequence goes on along the minus strand of NW_028116675.1, from coordinate 4,493 downwards.
TTAGCCATTTTTTGACGTGAAATTGTAAACATGTGGACATGGATTTTGAAAATTCTAGAGAGAATTTTAAAAGCTTCAAGAGAATTTCAACAATTTTGAGAGGGATTTGAAAAGTTTCAATGGGAATGGGAAGAATTGGGACAAAAATTGGAAAATTTTTAAGGGACTTTGAAAAAATTTCAACTGGAATTTTAGCCATTTTTTGACGTGAAATTGTAAACATGTGGACATGGATTTTGAAAATTCTAGAGAGAATTTTAAAAGCTTCAAGAGAATTTCAACAATTTTGAGAGGGATTTGAAAAGTTTCAATGGGAATGGGAAGAATTGGGACAAAAATTGGAAAATTTTTAAGGGACTTTGAAAAAATTTCAACTGGAATTTTAGCCATTTTTTGACGTGAAATTGTAAACATGTTGAAGTGGATTTTGAAAATTCTAGAGAGAATTTTAAAAGCTTCAAGAGAATTTCAACAGTTTTGAGAGGGATTTGAAAAGTTTCAATGGGAATGGGAAGAATTGGGACAAAAATTGGAAAACTTTTAAGGGACTTTGAAAAAATTTCAACTGGAATTTTAGCCATTTTTTGACGTGAAATTGTAAACATGTGGACATGGATTTTGAAAATTCTAGAGAGAATTTTAAAAGCTTCAAGAGAATTTCAACAATTTTGAGAGGGATTTGAAAAGTTTCAATGGGAATGGGAAGAATTGGGACAAAAATTGGAAAATTTTTAAGGGACTTTGAAAAAATTTCAACTGGAATTTTAGCATTTTTTTTATGTGAAATTGTAAACATGTGGCCATGGATTTTGAAAATTCTAGAGAGAATTTTAAAAGCTTCAAGAGAATTTCAACAATTTTGAGAGGGATTTGAAAAGTTTCAATGGGAATGGGAAGAATTGGGACAAAAATTGGAAAACTTTTCAGGGACTTTGAAAAAATTTCAACTGGAATTTTAGCCATTTTTTGACGTGAAATTGTAAACATTGTGGACATGGATTTTGAAAATTCTAGAGAGAATTTTAAAAGCTTCAAGAGAATTTCAACAATTTTGAGAGGGATTTGAAAAGTTTCAATGGGAATGGGAAGAATTGGGACAAAAATTGGAAAATTTTTAAGGGACTTTGAAAAAATTTCAACTGGAATTTTAGCCATTTTTTGACGTGAAATTGTAAACATGTGGACATGGATTTTGAAAATTCTAGAGAGAATTTTAAAAGCTTCAAGAGAATTTCAACAATTTTGAGAGGGATTTGAAAAGTTTCAATGGGAATGGGAAAGAATTGGGACAAAAATTGGAAAATTTTTAAGGGACTTTGAAAAAATTTCAACTGGAATTTTAGCCATTTTTTGACGTGAAATTGTAAACATGTGGACATGGATTTTGAAAATTCTAGAGAGAATTTTAAAAGCTTCAAGAGAATTTCAACAATTTTGAGAGGGATTTGAAAAGTTTCAATGGGAATGGGAAGAATTGGGACAAAAATTGGAAAATTTTTAAGGGACTTTGAAAAAATTTCAACTGGAATTTTAGCCATTTTTTGACGTGAAATTGTAAACATGTTGAAGTGGATTTTGAAAATTCTAGAGAGAATTTTAAAAGCTTCAAGAGAATTTCAACAGTTTTTGAGAGGGATTTGAAAAGTTTCAATGGGAATGGGAAGAATTGGGACAAAAATTGGAAAACTTTTAAGGGACTTTGAAAAAATTTCAACTGGAATTTTAGCCATTTTTTTACGTGAAATTGTAAACATGTGGACATGGATTTTGAAAATTCTAGAGAGAATTTTAAAAGCTTCAACAGAATTTCAACAATTTTGAGAGGGATTTGAAAAGTTTCAATGGGAATGGGAAGAATTGGGACAAAAATTGGAAAATTTTTAAGGGACTTTGAAAAAATTTCAACTGGAATTTTAGCCATTTTTTTTATGTGAAATTGTAAATATGTGGCCATGGATTTTGAAAATTCTAGAGAGAATTTTAAAAGCTTCAAGAGAATTTCAACAATTTTGAGAGGGATTTGAAAAGTTTCAATGGGAATGGGAAGAATTGGGACAAAAATTGGAAAATTTTTAAGGGACTTTGAAAAAATTTCAACTGGAATTTTAGCCATTTTTTTATGTGAAATTGTAAACATGTGGACATGGATTTTGAAAATTCTAGAGAGAATTTTAAAAGCTTCAAGAGAATTTCAACAATTTTGAGAGGGATTTGAAAAGTTTCAATGGGAATGGGAAGAATTGGGACAAAAATTGGAAAATTTTTAAGGGACTTTGAAAAAATTTCAACTGGAATTTTAGCCATTTTTTGACGTGAAATTGTAAACATGTGGCCATGGATTTTGAAAATTCTAGAGAGAATTTTAAAAGCTTCAAGAGAATTTCAACAATTTTGAGAGGGATTTGAAAAGTTTCAATGGGAATGGGAAGAATTGGGACAAAAATTGGAAAATTTTTAAGGGACTTTGAAAAATTTCAACTGGAATTTTAGCCATTTTTTGACGTGAAATTGTAAACATGTGGCCATGGATTTTGAAAATTCTAGAGAGAATTTTAAAAGCTTCAAGAGAATTTCAACAATTTTGAGAGGGATTTGAAAAGTTTCAATGGGAATGGGAAGAATTGGGACAAAAATTGGAAAATTTTTAAGGGACTTTGAAAAATTTCAACTGGAATTTTAGCCATTTTTTGACGTGAAATTGTAAACATGTTGAAGTGGATTTTGAAAATTCTAGAGAGAATTTTAAAAGCTTCAAGAGAATTTCAACAGTTTTGAGAGGGATTTGAAAAGTTTCAATGGGAATGGGAAGAATTGGGACAAAAATTGGAAAACTTTTAAGGGACTTTGAAAAAATTTCAACTGGAATTTTAGCCATTTTTTGACGTGAAATTGTAAACATGTGGACATGGATTTTGAAAATTCTAGAGAGAATTTTAAAAGCTTCAAGAGAATTTCAACAATTTTGAGAGGGATTTGAAAAGTTTTCAATGGGAATGGGAAGAATTGGGACAAAAATTGGAAAATTTTTAAGGGACTTTGAAAAAATTTCAACTGGAATTTTAGCATTTTTTTATGTGAAATTGTAAACATGTGGACATGGATTTTGAAAATTCTAGAGAGAATTTTAAAAGCTTCAACAGAATTTCAACAATTTTGAGAGGGATTTGAAAAGTTTCAATGGGAATGGGAAGAATTGGGACAAAAATTGGAAAACTTTTAAGGGACTTCGAAAAAATTTCAACTGGAATTTTAGCAATTTTTTGACGTGAAATTGTAAACATGTGGCCATGGATTTTGAAAATTCTAGAGAGAATTTTAAAAGCTTCAAGAGAATTTCAACAATTTTGAGAGGGATTTGAAAAGTTTCAATGGGAATGGGAAGAATTGGGACAAAAATTGGAAAATTTTTAAGGGACTTTGAAAAAATTTCAACTGGAATTTTAGCAATTTTTTATGTGAAATTGTAAACATGTGGACATGGATTTTGAAAATTCTAGAGAGAATTTTAAAAGTTTCAAGAGAATTTCAACAATTTTGAGAGGGATTTGAAAAGTTTCAATGGGAATGGGAAGAATTGGGACAAAAATTGGAAAACTTTTCAGGGACTTTGAAAAAATTTCAACTGGAATTTTAGCCATTTTTTGACGTGAAATTGTAAACATGTGGCCATGGATTTTGAAAATTCTAGAGAGAATTTTAAAAGCTTCAAGAGAATTTCAACAATTTTGAGAGGGATTTGAAAAGTTTCAATGGGAATGGGAAGAATTGGGACAAAAATTGGAAAATTTTTAAGGGACTTTGAAAAAATTTCAACTGGAATTTTAGCCATTTTTTGACGTGAAATTGTAAACATGTGGACATGGATTTTGAAAATTCTAGAGAGAATTTTAAAAGCTTCAAGAGAATTTCAACAATTTGAGAGGGATTTGAAAAGTTTCAATGGGAATGGGAAGAATTGGGACAAAAATTGGAAAATTTTTAAGGGACTTTGAAAAAATTTCAACTGGAATTTTAGCCATTTTTTGACATGAAATTGTAAACATGTTGAAGTGGATTTTGAAAATTCTAGAGAGAATTTTAAAAGCTTCAAGAGAATTTCAACAATTTTGAGAGGGATTTGAAAAGTTTCAATGGGAATGGGAAGAATTGGGACAAAAATTGGAAAATTTTTAAGGGACTTTGAAAAATTTCAACTGGAATTTTAGCCATTTTTTGACGTGAAATTGTAAACATGTTGAAGTGGATTTTGAAAATTCTAGAGAGAATTTTAAAAGCTTCAAGAGAATTTCAACAGTTTTGAGAGGGATTTGAAAAGTTTCAATGGGAATGGGAAGAATTGGGACAAAAATTGGAAAACTTTTAAGGGACTTTGAAAAAATTTCAACTGGAATTTTAGCCATTTTTTTACGTGAAATTGTAAACATGTGGACATGGATTTTGAAAATTCTAGAGAGAATTTTAAAAGCTTCAACAGAATTTCAACAATTTTGAGA
>NW_028116676.1:0-68265 GCF_964273445.1 Streptopelia decaocto | reverse complement strand
TTTACAATTTCACATAAAAAAATTGCTAAAATTCCAGTTGAAATTTTTTCAAAGTCCCTTAAAAATTTTCCAATTTTTGTCCCAATTCTTCCCATTCCCATTGAAACTTTTCAAATCCCTCTCAAAATTGTTGAAATTCTCTTGAAGCTTTTTAAAATTCTCTCTAGAATTTTCAAAATCCATGTCCACATGTTTACAATTTCACGTCAAAAAATGGCTAAAATTCCAGTTGAAATTTTTCAAAGTCCCTTAAAAATTTTCCAATTTTTGTCCCAATTCTTCCCATTCCCATTGAAACTTTTCAAATCCCTCTCAAAATTGTTGAAATTCTGTTAAAGCTTTTAAAATTCTCTCTAGAATTTTCAGAATCCACTTCAACATGTTTACAATTTCACGTCAAAAAATTGCTAAAATTCCAGTTGAAATTTTTTCAAAGTCCCTTAAAATTTTCCAATTTTTGTCCCAATTCTTCCCATTCCCATTGAAACTTTTCAAATCCCTCTCAAAAGTGTTGAAATTCTGTTGAAGCTTTTAAAATTCTCTCTAGAATTTTCAAAATCCATGTCCACATGTTTACAATTTCACGTCAAAAAATGGCTAAAATTCCAGTTGAAATTTTTTCAAAGTCCCTTAAAAAATTTTCCAATTTTTGTCCCAATTCTTCCCATTCCCATTGAAACTTTTCAAATCCCTCTCAAAAGTGTTGAAATTCTGTTGAAGCTTTTAAAATTCTCTCTAGAATTTTCAAAATGCATGTCCACATGTTTACAATTTCACGTCAAAAAAATGGCTAAATTCCAGTTGAAATTTTTTTCAAAGTCCCTGAAAAATTTTCCAATTTTTGTCCCAATTCTTCCCATTCCCATTGAAACCTTTTAAATCCCTCTCAAAAATTGTTGAAATTCTGTTGAAGCTTTTAAAATTCTCTCTAGAATTTTCAAAATCCACTTCAACATGTTTACAATTTCACGTCAAAAAATTGCTAAAATTCCAGTTGAAATTTTTTCAAAGTCCCTTAAAAATTTCCAATTTTTGTCCCAATTCTTCCCATTCCCATTGAAAACTTTTCAAATCCCTCTCAAAATGGTTGAAATTCTCTTGAAGCTTTTAAAATTCTCTCTAGAATTTTCAAAATCCATGGCCACATGTTACAATTTCACGTCAAAAAATGGCTAAAATTCCAGTTGAAATTTTTTCAAAGTCCCTTAAAAATTTTCCAATTTTTGTCCCAATTCTTCCCCATTCCCATTGGAACTTTTCAAATCCCTCTCAAAATTGTTGAAATTCTGTTGAAGCTTTTAAAATTCTCTCTAGAATTTTCAAATCCATGTCCACATGTTTACAATTTCACGTCAAAAAATGGCTAAAATTCCAGTTGAAATTTTTTCAAAGTCCCTTAAAAATTTTCCAATTTTTGTCCCAATTCTTCCCTTTCCCATTGAAACTTTTCAAATCCCTCTCAAAATTGTTGGAATTCTGTTGAAGCGCTTAAAATTCTCTCTAGAATTTTCAAAATCCATGTCCACATGTTTACAATTTCATGTAAAAAAATGGCTAAAATTCCAGTTGAAATTTTTTCAAATTCCCTTAAAATTTTTCAGTTTTTGTCCCAATTCTTCCCATTCCCATTGAAACTTTTCAAATCCCTCTCAAAATTGTTGAAATTCTCTTGAAGCTTTTAAAATTCTCTCTAGAATTTTCAAAATCCATGTCCACATGTTTACAATTTCACGTAAAAAATGCTAAAATTCCAGTTGAAATTTTTTCAAAGTCCCTTAAAAATTTTCCAATTTTTGTCCCAATTCTTCCCATTCCCATTGAAACTTTTCAAATCCCTCTCAAAATTGTTGAAATTCTCTTGAAGCTTTTAAAATTCTCTCTAGAATTTTCAAAATCCATGTCCACATGTTTACAATTTCACGTCAAAAAATTGCTAAATTCCAGTTGAAATTTTTTCAAAGTCCCTGAAAAATTTTCCAATTTTTGTCCCAATTCTTCCCATTCCCATTGAAACCTTTTAAATCCCTCTCAAAATTGTTGAAATTCTGTTGAAGCTTTTAAAATTCTCTCTAGAATTTTCAAAATCCACTTCAACATGTTTACAATTTCACGTCAAAAAATGGCTAAAATTCCAGTTGAAATTTTTTCAAAGTCCCTTAAAAATTTTCCAATTTTTGTCCCATTCTTCCCATTCCCATTGAAACTTTTCAAATCCCTCTCAAAATGGTTGAAATTCTCTTGAAGCTTTTAAAATTCTCTCTAGAATTTTCAAAATCCATGTCCACATGTTTACAATTTCACGTCAAAAATGGCTAAAATTCCAGTTGAAATTTTTTCAAAGTCCCTTAAAAATTTTCCAATTTTTGTCCCAATTCTTCCCATTCCCATTGAAACTTTTCAAATCCCTCTCAAAAGTGTTGAAATTCTGTTGAAGCTTTTAAAATTCTCTCTAGAATTTTCAAAATGCATGTCCACATGTTTACAATTTCACGTCAAAAAATGGCTAAAATTCCAGTTGAAATTTTTTCAAAGTCCCTTCAAAATTTTCCCATTTTTGTCCCAATTCTTCCCATTCCCATTGAAACTTTTAAAATCCCTCTCAAAATTGTTGAAATTCTCTTGAAGCTTTTAAAATTCTCTCTAGAATTTTCAAAATCCATGTCCACATTTTCACATAAAAAAATTGCTAAAATTCCAGTTGAAATTTTTTCAAAGTCCCTTAAAAATTTTCCAATTTTTGTCCCAATTCTTCCCATTCCCATTGAAACTTTTCAAATCCCTCTCAAAATTGTTGAAATTCTGTTGAAGCTTTTAAAATTCTCTCTAGAATTTTCAAAATCCATGTCCACATGTTTACAATTTCACGTCAAAAAATGGCTAAAATTCCAGTTGAAATTTTTTCAAAGTCCCTTAAAAATTTTCCAATTTTTGTCCCAATTCTTCCCATTCCCATTGAAACTTTTCAAATCCCTCTCAAAATTGTTGAAATTCTGTTGAAGCTTTTAAAATTCTCTCTAGAATTTTCCATATCCATGTCCACATGTTTACAATTTCACGTCAAAAAATGGCTAAAATTCCAGTTGAAATTTTTTCAAAGTCCCTTAAAAATTTTCCAATTTTTGTCCCAATTCTTCCCTTTCCCATTGAAACTTTTCAAATCCCTCTCAAAATTGTTGGAATTCTGTTGAAGCTTTTAAAATTCTCTCTAGAATTTTCAAAATCCATGTCCACATGTTTACAATTTCACGTAAAAAAATGCTAAAATTCCAGTTGAAATTTTTTCAAAGTCCCTTAAAAATTTTCCAATTTTTGTCCCAATTCTTCCCATTCCCATTGAAACTTTTCAAATCCCTCTCAAAATTGTTGAAATTCTCTTGAAGCTTTTAAAATTCTCTCTAGAATTTTCAAAATCCATGTCCACATGTTTACAATTTCACGTCAAAAAATGGCTAAAATTCCAGTTGAAATTTTTTCAAAGTCCCTTAAAAATTTTCCAATTTTTGTCCCAATTCTTCCCATTCCCATTGAAACTTTTCAAATCCCTCTCAAAATTGTTGAAATTCTCTTGAAGCTTTTAAAATTCTCTCTAGAATTTTCAAAATCCATGTCCACATGTTTACAATTTCACGTCAAAAAATTGCTAAAATTCCAGTTGAAATTTTTTCAAAGTCCCTGAAAAATTTTCCAATTTTTGTCCCAATTCTTCCCATTCCCATTGAAACTTTTCAAATCCCTCTCAAAATTGTTGAAATTCTCTTGAAGCTTTTAAAATTCTCTCTAGAATTTTCAAAATCCATGTCCACATGTTTACAATTTCACGTCAAAAAATGGCTAAAATTCCAGTTGAAATTTTTTCAAAGTCCCTGAAAAATTTTCCAATTTTTGTCCCAATTCTTCCCATTCCCATTGAAACCTTTTAAATCCCTCTCAAAATTGTTGAAATTCTGTTAAAGCTTTTAAAATTCTCTCTAGAATTTTCAAAATCCACTTCAACATGTTTACAATTTCACGTCAAAAAATGGCTAAAATTCCAGTTGAAATTTTTTCAAAGTCCCTGAAAAATTTTCCAATTTTTGTCCCAATTCTTCCCATTCCCATTGAAACTTTTCAAATCCCTCTCAAAATGGTTGAAATTCTCTTGAAGCTTTTAAAATTCTCTCTAGAATTTTCAAAATCCATGTCCACATGTTTACAATTTCACATAAAAAAATTGCTAAAATTCCAGTTGAAATTTTTTCAAAGTCCCTGAAAAATGTTCCAATTTTTGTCCCAATTCTTCCCATTCCCATTGAAACTTTTCAAATCCCTCTCAAAATGGTTGAAATTCTGTTGAAGCTTTTAAAATTCTCTCTAGAATTTTCAAAATCCATGTCCACATGTTTACAATTTCACGTCAAAAAATTGCTAAAATTCCAGTTGAAATTTTTTTCAAAGTCCCTTAAAAATTTTCCAATTTTTGTCCCAATTCTTCCCATTCCCATTGAAACCTTTTAAATCCCTCTCAAAATTGCTGAAATTCTGTTGAAGCTTTTAAAATTCTCTCTAGAATTTTCAAAATCCACTTCAACATGTTTACAATTTCACGTCAAAAAATTGCTAAAATTCCAGTTGAAATTTTTTCAAAGTCCCTTAAAAATTTTCCAATTTTTGTCCCAATTCTTCCCATTCCCATTCAAACTTTTCAAATCCTCTCAAAATTGTTGAAATTCTCTTGAAGCTTTTAAAATTCTCTCTAGAATTTTCAAAATCCATGTCCACATGTTTACAATTTCACATAAAAAAAATGCTAAAATTCCAGTTGAAATTTTTTCAAAGTCCCTTAAAAATTTTCCAATTTTTGTCCCAATTCTTCCCATTCCCATTGAAACTTTTCAAATCCCTCTCAAAATTGTTGAAATTCTCTTGAAGCTTTTAAAATTCTCTCTAGAATTTTCAAAATCCATGTCCACATGTTTACAATTTCACGTCAAAAAATGGCTAAAATTCCAGTTGAAATTTTTTCAAAGTCCCTGAAAAATTTTCCAATTTTTGTCCCAATTCTTCCCATTCCCATTGAAACTTTTCAAATCCCTCTCAAAATTGTTGAAATTCTGTTGAAGCTTTAAAAATTCTCTCTAGAATTTTCAAAATCCATGTCCACATGTTTACAGTTTCACGTAACAAAATGGCTAAAATTCCAGTTGAAATTTTTTCAAAGTCCCTTAACAATTTTCCAATTTTTGTCCCAATTCTTCCCATTCCCATTGAAACTTTTCAAATCCCTCTCAAAATGGTTTGAAATTCTGTTGAAGCTTTTAAAATTCTCTCTAGAATTTTCAAAATCCACTTCCACATGTTTACAATTTCACGTCAAAAAATGGCTAAAATTCCAGTTGAAATTTTTTCAAAGTCCCTTAAAAATTTTCCAATTTTTGTCCCAATTCTTCCCATTCCCATTGAAACTTTTCAAATCCCTCTCCAAATTGTTGAAATTCTCTTGAAGCTTTTAAAATTCTCTCTAGAATTTTCAAAATCCATGTCCACATGTTTACAATTTCACGTAAAAAAAATGCTAAAATTCCAGTTGAAATTTTTTCAAAGTCCCTGAAAAATTTTCCAATTTTTGTCCCAATTCTTCTCATTCCCATTGAAACTTTTCAAATCCCTCTCAAAATTGTTGAAATTCTCTTGAAGCTTTTAAAATTCTCTCTAGAATTTTCAAAATCCATGTCCACATGTTTACAATTTCACGTCAAAAAATGGCTAAAATTCCAGTTGAAATTTTTTCAAAGTCCCTGAAAAATTTTCCAATTTTTGTCCCAATTCTTCCCATTCCCATTGAAACTTTTCAAATCCCTCTCAAAATTGTTGAAATTCTCTTGAAGCTTTTAAAATTCTCTCTAGAATTTTCAAAATCCATGTCCACATGTTTACAATTTCACGTCAAAAAATGGCTAAAATTCCAGTTGAAATTTTTTCAAAGTCCCTTAAAAATTTTCCAATTTTTGTCCCAATTCTTCCCATTCCCATTGAAACTTTTCAAATCCCTCTCAAAATTGTTGAAATTCTCTTGAAGCTTTTAAAATTCTCTCTAGAATTTTCAAAATCCATGTCCACATGTTTACAATTTCACGTAAAAAAAAATGGCTAAAATTCCAGTTGAAATTTTTTCAAAGTCCCTTAAAAATTTTCCAATTTTTGTCCCAATTCTTCCCATTCCCATTGAAACTTTTCAAATCCCTCTCAAAAGTGTTGAAATTCTGTTGAAGCTTTTAAAATTCTCTCTAGAATTTTCAAAATGCATGTCCACATGTTTACAATTTCACGTCAAAAAATGGCTAAAATTCCAGTTGAAATTTTTTCAAAGTCCCTTCAAAATTTTCCCATTTTTGTCCCAATTCTTCCCATTCCCATTGAAACTTTTCAAATCCCTCTCAAAATTGTTGAAATTCTCTTGAAGCTTTTAAAATTCTCTCTAGAATTTTCAAAATCCATGTCCACATGTTTACAATTTCACATAAAAAAATTGCTAAAATTCCAGTTGAAATTTTTTCAAAGTCCCTGAAAAATGTTCCAATTTTTGTCCCAATTCTTCCCATTCCCATTGAAACTTTTCAAATCCCTCTCAAAATGGTTGAAATTCTGTTGAAGCTTTTAAAATTCTCTCTAGAATTTTCAAAATGCATGTCCACATGTTTACAATTTCACGTCAAAAAATGGCTAAAATTCCAGTTGAAATTTTTTCAAAGTCCCTTAAAAATTTTCCAATTTTTGTCCCAATTCTTCCCATTCCCATTGAAACTTTTCAAATCCCTCTCAAAATTGTTGAAATTCTGTTGAAGCTTTAAAAATTCTCTCTAGAATTTTCAAAATCCATGTCCACATGTTTACAGTTTCACGTAACAAAATGGCTAAAATTCCAGTTGAAATTTTTTCAAAGTCCCTTAACAATTTTCCAATTTTTGTCCCAATTCTTCCCATTCCCATTGAAACTTTTCAAATCCCTCTCAAAATGGTTGAAATTCTGTTGAAGCTTTTAAAATTCTCTCTAGAATTTTCAAAATCCACTTCCACATGTTTACAATTTCACGTCAAAAAATGGCTAAAATTCCAGTTGAAATTTTTTCAAAGTCCCTTAAAAATTTTCCAATTTTTGTCCCAATTCTTCACATTCCCATTGAAACTTTTCAAATCCCTCTCAAAATTGTTGAAATTCTCTTGAAGCTTTTAAAATTCTCTCTAGAATTTTCAAAATCCATGTCCACATGTTTACAATTTCACATAAAAAAATTGCTAAAATTCCAGTTGAAATTTTTTCAAAGTCCCTGAAAAATGTTCCAATTTTTGTCCCAATTCTTCCCATTCCCATTGAAACTTTTCAAATCCCTCTCAAAATGGTTGAAATTCTGTTGAAGCTTTTAAAATTCTCTCTAGAATTTTCAAAATCCATGTCCACATGTTTACAATTTCACGTCAAAAAATTGCTAAAATTCCAGTTGAAATTTTTTCAAAGTCCCTTAAAAATTTTCCAATTTTTGTCCCAATTCTTCCCATTCCCATTGAAACCTTTTAAATCCCTCTCAAAATTGCTGAAATTCTCTTGAAGCTTTTAAAATTCTCTCTAGAATTTTCAAAATCCACTTCAACATGTTTACAATTTCACGTCAAAAAATTGCTAAAATTCCAGTTGAAATTTTTTCAAAGTCCCTTAAAAATTTTCCAATTTTTGTCCCAATTCTTCCCATTCCCATTCAAACTTTTCAAATCCCTCTCAAAATTGTTGAAATTCTCTTGAAGCTTTTAAAATTCTCTCTAGAATTTTCAAAATCCATGTCCACATGTTTACAATTTCACATAAAAAAAATGCTAAAATTCCAGTTGAAATTTTTTCAAAGTCCCTTAAAAATTTTCCAATTTTTGTCCCAATTCTTCCCATTCCCATTGAAACTTTTCAAATCCCTCTCAAAATTGTTGAAATTCTCTTGAAGCTTTTAAAATTCTCTCTAGAATTTTCAAAATCCATGTCCACATGTTTACAATTTCACGTCAAAAAATGGCTAAAATTCCAGTTGAAATTTTTTCAAAGTCCCTGAAAAATTTTCCAATTTTTGTCCCAATTCTTCCCATTCCCATTGAAACTTTTCAAATCCCTCTCAAAATTGTTGAAATTCTGTTGAAGCTTTAAAAATTCTCTCTAGAATTTTCAAAATCCATGTCCACATGTTTACAGTTTCACGTAACAAAATGGCTAAAATTCCAGTTGAAATTTTTTCAAAGTCCCTTAACAATTTTCCAATTTTTGTCCCAATTCTTCCCATTCCCATTGAAACTTTTCAAATCCCTCTCAAAATGGTTGAAATTCTGTTGAAGCTTTTAAAATTCTCTCTAGAATTTTCAAAATCCACTTCCACATGTTTACAATTTCACGTCAAAAAATGGCTAAAATTCCAGTTGAAATTTTTTCAAAGTCCCTTAAAAATTTTCCAATTTTTGTCCCAATTCTTCCCATTCCCATTGAAACTTTTCAAATCCCTCTCCAAATTGTTGAAATTCTCTTGAAGCTTTTAAAATTCTCTCTAGAATTTTCAAAATCCATGTCCACATGTTTACAATTTCACGTAAAAAAAATGCTAAAATTCCAGTTGAAATTTTTTCAAAGTCCCTGAAAAATTTTCCAATTTTTGTCCCAATTCTTCTCATTCCCATTGAAACTTTTCAAATCCCTCTCAAAATTGTTGAAATTCTCTTGAAGCTTTTAAAATTCTCTCTAGAATTTTCAAAATCCATGTCCACATGTTTACAATTTCACGTCAAAAAATGGCTAAAATTCCAGTTGAAATTTTTTCAAAGTCCCTGAAAAATTTTCCAATTTTTGTCCCAATTCTTCCCATTCCCATTGAAACTTTTCAAATCCCTCTCAAAATTGTTGAAATTCTCTTGAAGCTTTTAAAATTCTCTCTAGAATTTTCAAAATCCATGTCCACATGTTTACAATTTCACGTCAAAAAATGGCTAAAATTCCAGTTGAAATTTTTTCAAAGTCCCTTAAAAATTTTCCAATTTTTGTCCCAATTCTTCCCATTCCCATTGAAACTTTTCAAATCCCTCTCAAAATTGTTGAAATTCTCTTGAAGCTTTTAAAATTCTCTCTAGAATTTTCAAAATCCATGTCCACATGTTTACAATTTCACGTAAAAAAAAATGGCTAAAATTCCAGTTGAAATTTTTTCAAAGTCCCTTAAAAATTTTCCAATTTTTGTCCCAATTCTTCCCATTCCCATTGAAACTTTTCAAATCCCTCTCAAAAGTGTTGAAATTCTGTTGAAGCTTTTAAAATTCTCTCTAGAATTTTCAAAATGCATGTCCACATGTTTACAATTTCACGTCAAAAAATGGCTAAAATTCCAGTTGAAATTTTTTCAAAGTCCCTTCAAAATTTTCCCATTTTTGTCCCAATTCTTCCCATTCCCATTGAAACTTTTCAAATCCCTCTCAAAATTGTTGAAATTCTCTTGAAGCTTTTAAAATTCTCTCTAGAATTTTCAAAATCCATGTCCACATGTTTACAATTTCACATAAAAAAATTGCTAAAATTCCAGTTGAAATTTTTTCAAAGTCCCTGAAAAATGTTCCAATTTTTGTCCCAATTCTTCCCATTCCCATTGAAACTTTTCAAATCCCTCTCAAAATGGTTGAAATTCTGTTGAAGCTTTTAAAATTCTCTCTAGAATTTTCAAAATGCATGTCCACATGTTTACAATTTCACGTCAAAAAATGGCTAAAATTCCAGTTGAAATTTTTTCAAAGTCCCTTAAAAATTTTCCAATTTTTGTCCCAATTCTTCCCATTCCCATTGAAACTTTTCAAATCCCTCTCAAAATTGTTGAAATTCTGTTGAAGCTTTAAAAATTCTCTCTAGAATTTTCAAAATCCATGTCCACATGTTTACAGTTTCACGTAACAAAATGGCTAAAATTCCAGTTGAAATTTTTTCAAAGTCCCTTAACAATTTTCCAATTTTTGTCCCAATTCTTCCCATTCCCATTGAAACTTTTCAAATCCCTCTCAAAATGGTTGAAATTCTGTTGAAGCTTTTAAAATTCTCTCTAGAATTTTCAAAATCCACTTCCACATGTTTACAATTTCACGTCAAAAAATGGCTAAAATTCCAGTTGAAATTTTTTCAAAGTCCCTTAAAAATTTTCCAATTTTTGTCCCAATTCTTCCCATTCCCATTGAAACTTTTCAAATCCCTCTCCAAATTGTTGAAATTCTCTTGAAGCTTTTAAAATTCTCTCTAGAATTTTCAAAATCCATGTCCACATGTTTACAATTTCACGTAAAAAAAATGCTAAAATTCCAGTTGAAATTTTTTCAAAGTCCCTGAAAAATTTTCCAATTTTTGTCCCAATTCTTCTCATTCCCATTGAAACTTTTCAAATCCCTCTCAAAATTGTTGAAATTCTCTTGAAGCTTTTAAAATTCTCTCTAGAATTTTCCATATCCATGTCCACATGTTTACAATTTCACGTCAAAAAATGGCTAAAATTCCAGTTGAAATTTTTTCAAAGTCCCTTAAAAATTTTCCAATTTTTGTCCCAATTCTTCCCATTCCCATTGAAACTTTTCAAATCCCTCTCAAAATTGTTGAAATTCTCTTGAAGCTTTTAAAATTCTCTCTAGAATTTTCAAATTCCATGGCCACATGTTTACAATTTCACGTCAAAAAATGGCTAAAATTCCAGTTGAAATTTTTTCAAAGTCCCTTAAAAATTTTCCAATTTTTGTCCCAATTCTTCCCATTCCCATTGAAACTTTTCAAATCCCTCTCAAAATTGTTGAAATTCTCTTGAAGCTTTTAAAATTCTCTCTAGAATTTTCAAAATCCATGTCCACATGTTTACAATTTCACGTAAAAAAAAATGGCTAAAATTCCAGTTGAAATTTTTTCAAAGTCCCTTAAAAATTTTCCAATTTTTGTCCCAATTCTTCCCATTCCCATTGAAACTTTTCAAATCCCTCTCAAAATTGTTGAAATTCTCTTGAAGCTTTTAAAATTCTCTCTAGAATTTTCAAAATCCACTTCCACATGTTTACAATTTCACGTCAAAAAATGGATAAAATTCCAGTTGAAATTCTTTCAAAGTCCCTTAAAAATTTTCCAATTTTTGTCCCAATTCTTCCCATTCCCATTGAAACTTTTCAAATCCCTCTCAAAATTGTTCAAATTCTGTTGAAGCTTTTAAAATTCTCTCTAGAATTTTCAAAATCCATGTCCACATGTTTACAATTTCACGTAAAAAAAATGCTAAAATTCCAGTTGAAATTTTTTCAAAGTCCCTGAAAAATTTTCCAATTTTTGTCCCAATTCTTCCCATTCCCATTGAAACTTTTCAAATCCCTCTCAAAAGTGTTGAAATTCTCTTGAAGCTTTTAAAATTCTCTCTAGAATTTTCAAAATCCACTTCAACATGTTTACAATTTCACGTCAAAAAATGGCTAAAATTCCAGTTGAAATTTTTTCAAAGTCCCTTAAAAATTTTCCAATTTTTGTCCCAATTCTTCCCATTCCCATTGAAACTTTTCAAATCCCTCTCAAAATTGTTGAAATTCTCTTGAAGCTTTTAAAATTCTCTCTAGAATTTTCAAAATCCATGTCCACATGTTTACAATTTCACGTCAAAAAATGGCTAAAATTCCAGTTGAAATTTTTTCCAAGTCCCTGAAAAATTTTCCAATTTTTGTCCCAATTCTTCCCATTCCCATTGAAACTTTTCAAATCCCTCTCAAAATTGTTGAAATTCTGTTGAAGCTTTTAAAATTCTCTCTAGAATTTTCAAAATCCATGGCCACATGTTTACAATTTCACGTAAAAAAAATGGCTAAAATTCCAGTTGAAATTTTTTCAAAGTCCCTTAAAAATTTTCCAATTTTTGTCCCAATTCTTCCCATTCCCATTGAAACTTTTCAAATCCCTCTCAAAATTGTTGAAATTCTGTTGAAGCTTTTAAAATTCTATCTAGAATTTTCAAAATCCACTTCCACATGTTTACAATTTCACGTCAAAAAATTGCCAAAATTCCAGTTGAAATTCTTTCAAAGTCCCTTAAAAATTTTCCAATTTTTGTCCCAATTCTTCCCATTCCCATTGAAACTTTTCAAATCCCTCTCAAAATTGTTGAAATTCTCTTGAAGCTTTTAAAATTCTCTCTAGAATTTTCAAAATCCATGTCCACATGTTTACAATTTCACATAAAAAAATGCTAAAATTCCAGTTGAAATTTTTTCAAAGTCCCTTAAAAATTTTCCAATTTTTGTCCCAATTCTTCCCATTCCCATTGAAACTTTTCAAATCCCTCTCAAAATTGTTGAAATTCTCTTGAAGCTTTTAAAATTCTCTCTAGAATTTTCAAAATCCACTTCAACATGTTTACAATTTCACGTCAAAAAATGGCTAAAATTCCAGTTGAAATTTTTTCAAAGTCCCTTAAAAATTTTCCAATTTTTGTCCCAATTCTTCCCATTCCCATTGAAACTTTTCAAATCCCTCTCAAAATTGTTGAAATTCTCTTGAAGCTTTTAAAATTCTCTCTAGAATTTTCAAAATCCATGTCCACATGTTTACAATTTCACGTCAAAAAATGGCTAAAATTCCAGTTGAAATTTTTTCAAAGTCCCTGAAAAATTTTCCAATTTTTGTCCCAATTCTTCCCATTCCCATTGAAACTTTTCAAATCCCTCTCAAAATTGTTGAAATTCTGTTGAAGCTTTTAAAATTCTCTCTAGAATTTTCAAAATCCACTTCAACATGTTTACAATTTCACGTCAAAAAATTGCTAAAATTCCAGTTGAAATTTTTTCAAAGTCCCTTAAAAATTTTCCAATTTTTGTCCCAATTCTTCCCTTTCCCATTGAAACTTTTCAAATCCCTCTCAAAATTGTTGAAATTCTGTTGAAGCTTTAAAAATTCTCTCTAGAATATTCAAAATCCATGTCCACATGTTTACAATTTCACGTAACAAAATGGCTAAAATTCCAGTTGAAATTTTTTCAAAGTCCCTTAACAATTTTCCAATTTTTGTCCCAATTCTTCCCATTCCCATTGAAACTTTTCAAATCCCTCTCAAAATTGTTGAAATTCTGTTGAAGCTTTTAAAATTCTCTCTAGAATTTTCAAAATCCACTTCCACATGTTTACAATTTCACGTCAAAAAATTGCTAAAATTCCAGTTGAAATTTTTTCAAAGTCCCTTAAAAATTTTCCAATTTTTGTCCCAATTCTTCCCATTCCCATTGAAACTTTTCAAATCCCTCTCAAAATTGTTGAAATTCTGTTGAAGCTTTTAAAATTCTCTCTAGAATTTTCAAAATCCATGGCCACATGTTTACAATTTCACGTAAAAAAAATGCTAAAATTCCAGTTGAAATTTTTTCAAAGTCCCTTAAAAATTTTCCAATTTTTGTCCCAATTCTTCCCATTCCCATTGAAACTTTTCAAATCCCTCTCAAAATTGTTGAAATTCTGTTGAAGCTTTTAAAATTCTCTCTAGAATTTTCCATATCCATGTCCACATGTTTACAATTTCACGTCAAAAAATTGCTAAAATTCCAGTTGAAATTTTTTCAAAGTCCCTGAAAAATTTTCCAATTTTTGTCCCAATTCTTCCCATTCCCATTGAAACTTTTCAAATCCCTCTCAAAATTGTTGAAATTCTCTTGAAGCTTTTAAAATTCTCTCTAGAATTTTCAAAATCCATGTCCACATGTTTACAATTTCACGTCAAAAAATGGCTAAAATTCCAGTTGAAATTTTTTCAAAGTCCCTGAAAAATTTTCCAATTTTTGTCCCAATTCTTCCCATTCCCATTGAAACTTTTCAAATCCCTCTCAAAATTGTTGAAATTCTCTTGAAGCTTTTAAAATTCTCTCTAGAATTTTCAAAATCCATGTCCACATGTTTACAATTTCACGTCAAAAAATGGCTAAAATTCCAGTTGAAATTTTTTCAAAGTCCCTGAAAAATTTTCCAATTTTTGTCCCAATTCTTCCCATTCCCATTGAAACTTTTCAAATCCCTCTCAAAATTGTTGAAATTCTCTTGAAGCTTTTAAAATTCTCTCTAGAATTTTCAAAATCCATGGCCACATGTCTACAATTTCACATCAAAAAATGGCTAAAATTCCAGTTGAAATTTTTTCAAAGTCCCTGAAAAATTTTCCAATTTTTGTCCCAATTCTTCCCATTCCCATTGAAACTTTTCAAATCCCTCTCAAAATTGTTGAAATTCTGTTGAAGCTTTTAAAATTCTCTCTAGAATTTTCAAAATCCATGTCCACATGTTTACAATTTCACGTAAAAAAGTTGCTAAAATTCCAGTTGAAATTTTTTCAAAGTCCCTTAAAAATTTTCCAATTTTTGTCCCAATTCTTCCCATTCCCATTGAAACTTTTCAAATCCCTCTCAAAATTCTTGAAATTCTCTTGAAGCTTTTAAAATTCTCTCTAGAATTTTCAAAATCCATGTCCACATGTTTACAATTTCACGTAACAAAATGGCTAAAATTCCAGTTGAAATTTTTTCAAAGTCCCTTAAAAATTTTCCAATTTTTGTCCCAATTCTTCCCATTCCCATTGAAACTTTTCAAATCCCTCTCAAAATTGTTGAAATTCTCTTGAAGCTTTTAAAATTCTCTCTAGAATTTTCAAAATCCATGTCCACATGTTTACAATTTCACGTCAAAAAATGGCTAAAATTCCAGTTGAAATTTTTTCAAAGTCCCTTAAAAATTTTCCAATTTTTGTCCCAATTCTTCCCATTCCCATTGAAACCTTTTAAATCCCTCTCAAAATTGTTGAAATTCTGTTAAAGCTTTTAAAATTCTCTCTAGAATTTTCAAAATCCACTTCAACATGTTTACAATTTCACGTCAAAAAATGGCTAAAATTCCAGTTGAAATTTTTTCAAAGTCCCTTAAAAATTTTCCAATTTTTGTCCCAATTCTTCCCATTCCCATTGAAACTTTTCAAATCCCTCTCAAAATTGTTGAAATTCTCTTGAAGCTTTTAAAATTCTCTCTAGAATTTTCAAAATCCATGTCCACATGTTTACAATTTCACATAAAAAAATTGCTAAAATTCCAGTTGAAATTTTTTCAAAGTCCCTGAAAAATGTTCCAATTTTTGTCCCAATTCTTCCCATTCCCATTGAAACTTTTCAAATCCCTCTCAAAATGGTTGAAATTCTGTTGAAGCTTTTAAAATTCTCTCTAGAATTTTCAAAATCCATGTCCACATGTTTACAATTTCACGTCAAAAAATTGCTAAAATTCCAGTTGAAATTTTTTCAAAGTCCCTTAAAAATTTTCCAATTTTTGTCTCAATTCTTCCCATTCCCATTGAAACCTTTTAAATCCCTCTCAAAATTGCTGAAATTCTGTTGAAGCTTTTAAAATTCTCTCTAGAATTTTCAAAATCCACTTCAACATGTTTACAATTTCACGTCAAAAAATTGCTAAAATTCCAGTTGAAATTTTTTCAAAGTCCCTTAAAAATTTTCCAATTTTTGTCCCAATTCTTCCCATTCCCATTCAAACTTTTCAAATCCCTCTCAAAATTGTTGAAATTCTCTTGAAGCTTTTAAAATTCTCTCTAGAATTTTCAAAATCCATGTCCACATGTTTACAATTTCACGTAAAAAAAATGCTAAAATTCCAGTTGAAATTTTTTCAAAGTCCCTTAAAAATTTTCCAATTTTTGTCCCAATTCTTCCCATTCCCATTGAAACTTTTCAAATCCCTCTCAAAATTGTTGAAATTCTCTTGAAGCTTTTAAAATTCTCTCTAGAATTTTCAAAATCCATGTCCACATGTTTACAATTTCACGTCAAAAAATGGCTAAAATTCCAGTTGAAATTTTTTCAAAGTCCCTGAAAAATTTTCCAATTTTTGTCCCAATTCTTCCCATTCCCATTGAAACTTTTCAAATCCCTCTCAAAATTGTTGAAATTCTGTTGAAGCTTTAAAAATTCTCTCTAGAATTTTCAAAATCCATGTCCACATGTTTACAGTTTCACGTAACAAAATGGCTAAAATTCCAGTTGAAATTTTTTCAAAGTCCCTTAAAAATTTTCCAATTTTTGTCCCAATTCTTCCCATTCCCATTGAAACTTTTCAAATCCCTCTCAAAATGGTTGAAATTCTGTTGAAGCTTTTAAAATTCTCTCTAGAATTTTCAAAATCCACTTCCACATGTTTACAATTTCACGTCAAAAAATGGCTAAAATTCCAGTTGAAATTTTTTCAAAGTCCCTTAAAGATTTTCCAATTTTTGTCCCAATTCTTCCCATTCCCATTGAAACTTTTCAAATCCCTCTCCAAATTGTTGAAATTCTCTTGAAGCTTTTAAAATTCTCTCTAGAATTTTCAAAATCCATGGCCACATGTTTACAATTTCACGTAAAAAAATGCTAAAATTCCAGTTGAAATTTTTTCAAAGTCCCTGAAAAATTTTCCAATTTTTGTCCCAATTCTTCTCATTCCCATTGAAACTTTTCAAATCCCTCTCAAAATTGTTGAAATTCTCTTGAAGCTTTTAAAATTCTCTCTAGAATTTTCAAAATCCATGTCCACATGTTTACAATTTCACGTCAAAAAATGGCTAAAATTCCAGTTGAAATTTTTTCAAAGTCCCTTAAAAATTTTCCAATTTTTGTCCCAATTCTTCCCATTCCCATTGAAACTTTTCAAATCCCTCTCAAAAGTGTTGAAATTCTGTTGAAGCTTTTAAAATTCTCTCTAGAATTTTCAAAATCCATGTCCACATGTTTACAATTTCACGTCAAAAAATGGCTAAAATTCCAGTTGAAATTTTTTCAAAGTCCCTTAAAAATTTTCCAATTTTTGTCCCAATTCTTCCCATTCCCATTGAAACTTTTCAAATCCCTCTCAAAATTGTTGAAATTCTCTTGAAGCTTTTAAAATTCTCTCTATAATTTTCAAAATCCATGTCCACATGTTTACAATTTCACGTAAAAAAAAATGGCTAAAATTCCAGTTGAAATTTTTTCAAAGTCCCTGAAAAATTTTCCAATTTTTGTCCCAATACTTCCCATTCCCATTGAAACTTTTCAAATCCCTCTCAAAATTGTTGAAATTCTCTTGAAGCTTTTAAAATTCTCTCTAGAATTTTCAAAATCCACTTCCACATGTTTACAATTTCACGTCAAAAAATGGCTAAAATTCCAGTTGAAATTCTTTCAAAGTCCCTTAAAAATTTTCCAATTTTTGTCCCAATTCTTCCCATTCCCATTGAAACTTTTCAAATCCCTCTCAAAATTGTTGAAATTCTCTTGAAGCTTTTAAAATTCTCTCTAGAATTTTCAAAATCCATGTCCACATGTTTACAATTTCACATAAAAAAATTGCTAAAATTCCAGTTGAAATTTTTTCAAAGTCCCTGAAAAATGTTCCAATTTTTGTCCCAATTCTTCCCATTCCCATTGAAACTTTTCAAATCCCTCTCAAAATGGTTGAAATTCTGTTGAAGCTTTTAAAATTCTCTCTAGAATTTTCAAAATCCATGTCCACATGTTTACAATTTCACGTCAAAAAATTGCTAAAATTCCAGTTGAAATTTTTTCAAAGTCCCTTAAAAATTTTCCAATTTTTGTCCCAATTCTTCCCATTCCCATTGAAACTTTTCAAATCCCTCTCAAAATTGTTGAAATTCTCTTGAAGCTTTTAAAATTCTCTCTAGAATTTTCAAAATCCATGTCCACATGTTTACAATTTCACGTCAAAAAATGGCTAAAATTCCAGTTGAAATTTTTTCAAAGTCCCTGAAAAATTTTCCAATTTTTGTCCCAATTCTTCCCATTCCCATTGAAACTTTTCAAATCCCTCTCAAAATTGTTGAAATTCTGTTGAAGCTTTAAAAATTCTCTCTAGAATTTTCAAAATCCATGTCCACATGTTTACAGTTTCACGTAACAAAATGGCTAAAATTCCAGTTGAAATTTTTTCAAAGTCCCTTAACAATTTTCCAATTTTTGTCCCAATTCTTCCCATTCCCATTGAAACTTTTCAAATCCCTCTCAAAATGGTTGAAATTCTGTTGAAGCTTTTAAAATTCTCTCTAGAATTTTCAAAATCCACTTCCACATGTTTACAATTTCACGTCAAAAAATGGCTAAAATTCCAGTTGAAATTTTTTCAAAGTCCCTGAAAAATTTTCCAATTTTTGTCCCAATTCTTCCCATTCCCATTGAAACTTTTCAAATCCCTCTCCAAATTGTTGAAATTCTCTTGAAGCTTTTAAAATTCTCTCTAGAATTTTCAAAATCCATGTCCACATGTTTACAATTTCACGTAAAAAAAATGCTAAAATTCCAGTTGAAATTTTTTCAAAGTCCCTGAAAAATTTTCCAATTTTTGTCCCAATTCTTCTCATTCCCATTGAAACTTTTCAAATCCCTCTCAAAATTGTTGAAATTCTCTTGAAGCTTTTAAAATTCTCTCTAGAATTTTCCATATCCATGTCCACATGTTTACAATTTCACGTCAAAAAATGGCTAAAATTCCAGTTGAAATTTTTTCAAAGTCCCTTAAAAATTTTCCAATTTTTGTCCCAATTCTTCCCATTCCCATTGAAACTTTTCAAATCCCTCTCAAAATTGTTGAAATTCTCTTGAAGCTTTTAAAATTCTCTCTAGAATTTTCAAATTCCATGGCCACATGTTTACAATTTCACGTCAAAAAATGGCTAAAATTCCAGTTGAAATTTTTTCAAAGTCCCTTAAAAATTTTCCAATTTTTGTCCCAATTCTTCCCATTCCCATTGAAACTTTTCAAATCCCTCTCAAAATTGTTGAAATTCTCTTGAAGCTTTTAAAATTCTCTCTAGAATTTTCAAAATCCATGTCCACATGTTTACAATTTCACGTAAAAAAAAATGGCTAAAATTCCAGTTGAAATTTTTTCAAAGTCCCTTCAAAATTTTCCAATTTTTGTCCCAATTCTTCCCATTCCCATTGAAACTTTTCAAATCCCTCTCAAAATTGTTGAAATTCTCTTGAAGCTTTTAAAATTCTCTCTAGAATTTTCAAAATCCACTTCCACATGTTTACAATTTCACGTCAAAAAATGGATAAATTCCAGTTGAAATTCTTTCAAAGTCCCTTAAAAATTTTCCAATTTTTGTCCCAATTCTTCCCATTCCCATTGAAACTTTTCAAATCCCTCTCAAAATTGTTGAAATTCTCTTGAAGCTTTTAAAATTCTCTCTAGAATTTTCAAAATCCATGTCCACATGTTTACAATTTCACGTAAAAAAAATGCTAAAATTCCAGTTGAAATTTTTTCAAAGTCCCTGAAAAATTTTCCAATTTTTGTCCCAATTCTTCCCATTCCCATTGAAACTTTTCAAATCCCTCTCAAAAGTGTTGAAATTCTCTTGAAGCTTTTAAAATTCTCTCTAGAATTTTCAAAATCCACTTCAACATGTTTACAATTTCACGTCAAAAAATGGCTAAAATTCCAGTTGAAATTTTTTCAAAGTCCCTTAAAAATTTTCCAATTTTTGTCCCAATTCTTCCCATTCCCATTGAAACTTTTCAAATCCCTCTCAAAATTGTTGAAATTCTCTTGAAGCTTTTAAAATTCTCTCTAGAATTTTCAAAATCCATGTCCACATGTTTACAATTTCACGTCAAAAAATGGCTAAAATTCCAGTTGAAATTTTTTCAAAGTCCCTTAAAAATTTTCCAATTTTTGTCCCAATTCTTCCCATTCCCATTGAAACTTTTCAAATCCCTCTCAAAATTGTTGAAATTCTCTTGAAGCTTTTAAAATTCTCTCTAGAATTTTCAAAATCCATGTCCACATGTTTACAATTTCACGTAAAAAAAATGGCTAAAATTCCAGTTGAAATTTTTTCAAAGTCCCTTAAAAATTTTCCAATTTTTGTCCCAATTCTTCCCATTCCCATTGAAACTTTTCAAATCCCTCTCAAAATGGTTGAAATTCTGTTGAAGCTTTTAAAATTCTCTCTAGAATTTTCAAAATCCACTTCCACATGTTTACAATTTCACGTCAAAAAATTGCCAAAATTCCAGTTGAAATTCTTTCAAAGTCCCTTAAAAATTTTCCAATTTTTGTCCCAATTCTTCCCATTCCCATTGAAACTTTTCAAATCCCTCTCAAAATTGTTGAAATTCTCTTGAAGCTTTTAAAATTCTCTCTAGAATTTTCAAAATCCATGTCCACATGTTTACAATTTCACATAAAAAAATGCTAAAATTCCAGTTGAAATTTTTTCAAAGTCCCTTAAAAATTTTCCAATTTTTGTCCCAATTCTTCCCATTCCCATTGAAACTTTTCAAATCCCTCTCAAAATTGTTGAAATTCTGTTGAAGCTTTTAAAATTCTCTCTAGAATTTTCAAAATCCACTTCAACATGTTTACAATTTCACGTCAAAAAATTGCTAAAATTGCAGTTGAAATTTTTTCAAAGTCCCTTAAAAATTTTCCAATTTTTGTCCCAATTCTTCCCATTCCCATTGAAACTTTTCAAATCCCTCTCAAAATTGTTGAAATTCTCTTGAAGCTTTTAAAATTCTCTCTAGAATTTTCAAAATCCATGTCCACATGTTTACAATTTCACGTCAAAAAATGGCTAAAATTCCAGTTGAAATTTTTTCAAAGTCCCTTAAAAATTTTCCAATTTTTGTCCCAATTCTTCCCATTCCCATTGAAACTTTTCAAATCCCTCTCAAAATTGTTGAAATTCTGTTGAAGCTTTAAAAATTCTCTCTAGAATATTCAAAATCCATGTCCACATGTTTACAATTTCACGTAACAAAATGGCTAAAATTCCAGTTGAAATTTTTTCAAAGTCCCTTAAAAATTTTCCAATTTTTGTCCCAATTCTTCCCATTCCCATTGAAACTTTTCAAATCCCTCTCAAAATTGTTGAAATTCTGTTGAAGCTTTTAAAATTCTCTCTAGAATTTTCAAAATCCATGGCCACATGTTTACAATTTCACGTCAAAAAATGGCTAAAATTCCAGTTGAAATTTTTTCAAAGTCCCTGAAAAATTTTCCCATTTTTGTCCCAATTCTTCCCATTCCCATTGAAACTTTTCAAATCCCTCTCAAAATTGTTGAAATTCTGTTGAAGCTTTTAAAATTCTCTCTAGAATTTTCAAAATCCATGGCCACATGTTTACAATTTCACGTAAAAAAAATGCTAAAATTCCAGTTGAAATTTTTTCAAAGTCCCTTAAAAATTTTCCAATTTTTGTCCCAATTCTTCCCATTCCCATTGAAACTTTTCAAATCCCTCTCAAAATTGTTGAAATTCTCTTGAAGCTTTTAAAATTCTCTCTAGAATTTTCAAAATCCATGTCCACATGTTTACAATTTCACGTCAAAAAATGGCTAAAATTCCAGTTGAAATTTTTTCAAAGTCCCTTCAAAATTTTCCAATTTTTGTCCCAATTCTTCCCATTCCCATTGAAACTTTTCAAATCCCTCTCAAAATTGTTGAAATTCTCTTGAAGCTTTTAAAATTCTCTCTAGAATTTTCAAAATCCATGGCCACATGTTTACAATTTCACATAAAAAAATGGCTAAAATTCCAGTTGAAATTTTTTCAAAGTCCCTGAAAAATTTTCCAATTTTTGTCCCAATTCTTCCCATTCCCATTGAAACTTTTCAAATCCCTCTCAAAATTGTTGAAATTCTGTTGAAGCTTTTAAAATTCTCTCTAGAATTTTCAAAATCCACTTCAACATGTTTACAATTTCACGTCAAAAAATTGCTAAAATTCCAGTTGAAATTTTTTCAAAGTCCCTTAACAATTTTCCAATTTTTGTCCCAATTCTTCCCATTCCCATTGAAACTTTTCAAATCCCTCTCCAAATTGTTGAAATTCTCTTGAAGCTTTTAAAATTCTCTCTAGAATTTTCAAAATCCATGTCCACATGTTTACAATTTCACGTCAAAAAAATGCTAAAATTCCAGTTGAAATTTTTTCAAAGTCCCTGAAAAATTTTCCAATTTTTGTCCCAATTCTTCCCATTCCCATTGAAACTTTTCAAATCCCTCTCAAAATTGTTGAAATTCTCTTGAAGCTTTTAAAATTCTCTCTAGAATTTTCAAAATCCATGGCCACATGTTTACAATTTCACGTCAAAAAATGGCTAAAATTCCAGTTGAAATTTTTTCAAAGTCCCTGAAAAATTTTCCAATTTTTGTCCCAATTCTTCCCATTCCCATTGAAACTTTTCAAATCCCTCTCAACATTGTTGAAATTCTCTTGAAGATTTTAAAATTCTCTCTAGAATTTTCAAAATCCACTTCAACATGTTTACAATTTCACGTCAAAAAATGGCTAAAATTCCAGTTGAAATTTTTTCAAAGTCCCTTAAAAATTTTCCAATTTTTGTCCCAATTCTTCCCATTCCCATTGAAACTTTTCAAATCCCTCTCAAAAGTGTTGAAATTCTGTTGAAGCTTTTAAAATTCTCTCTAGAATTTTCAAAATCCACTTCAACATGTTTACAATTTCACGTCAAAAAATTGCTAAAATTCCAGTTGAAATTTTTTCAAAGTCCCTTAAAAATTTTCCAATTTTTGTCCCAATTCTTCCCTTTCCCATTGAAACTTTTCAAATCCCTCTCAAAATTGTTGAAATTCTGTTGAAGCTTTTAAAATTCTCTCTAGAATTTTCAAAATCCATGGCCACATGTTTACAATTTCACATAAAAAAATGGCTAAAATTCCAGTTGAACTTTTTTCAAAGTCCCTTAAAAATTTTCCAATTTTTGTCCCAATTCTTCCCATTCCCATTGAAACTTTTCAAATCCCTCTCAAAATTGTTGAAATTCTCTTGAAGCTTTTAAAATTCTCTCTAGAATTTTCAAAATCCATGTCCACATGTTTACAATTTCACGTCAAAAAATGGCTAAAATTCCAGTTGAAATTTTTTCAAAGTCCCTTAAAAATTTTCCAATTTTTGTCCCAATTCTTCCCATTCCCATTGAAACTTTTCAAATCCCTCTCAAAATTGTTGAAATTCTGTTGAAGCTTTTAAAATTCTCTCTAGAATTTTCAAAATCCATGTCCACATGTTTACAATTTCACGTCAAAAAATGGCTAAAATTCCAGTTGAAATTTTTTCAAAGTCCCTGAAAAATTTTCCAATTTTTGTCCCAATTCTTCCCATTCCCATTGAAACTTTTCAAATCCCTCTCAAAATTGTTGAAATTCTCTTGAAGCTTTTAAAATTCTCTCTAGAATTTTCAAAATCCATGTCCACATGTTTACAACTTCACGTAAAAAAAATGCTAAAATTCCAGTTGAAATTTTTTCAAAGTCCCTGAAAAATTTTCCAATTTTTGTCCCAATTCTTCCCATTCCCATTGAAACTTTTCAAATCCCTCTCAAAATTGTTGAAATTCTCTTGAAGCTTTTAAAATTCTCTCTAGAATTTTCAAAATCCATGGCCACATGTTTACAATTTCACGTCAAAAAATGGCTAAAATTCCAGTTGAAATTTTTTCAAAGTCCCTGAAAAATTTTCCAATTTTTGTCCCAATTCTTCCCATTCCCATTGAAACTTTTCAAATCCCTCTCAAAATTGTTGAAATTCTCTTGAAGCTTTTAAAATTCTCTCTAGAATTTTCAAAATCCATGTCCACATGTTTACAATTTCACGTCAAAAAATGGCTAAAATTCCAGTTGAAATTTTTTCAAAGTCCCTTAAAAATTTTCCAATTTTTGTCCCAATTCTTCCCATTCCCATTGAAACTTTTCAAATCCCTCTCAAAATTGTTGAAATTCTGTTGAAGCTTTTAAAATTCTCTCTAGAATTTTCAAAATCCACTTCAACATGTTTACAATTTCACGTCAAAAAATGGCTAAAATTCCAGTTGAAATTTTTTCAAAGTCCCTGAAAAATTTTCCAATTTTTGTCCCAATTCTTCCCTTTCCCATTGAAACTTTTCAAATCCCTCTCAAAATTGTTGAAATTCTGTTGAAGCTTTAAAAATTCTCTCTAGAATTTTCAAAGTCCATGTCCACATGTTTACAATTTCACATAAAAAAAAGCTAAAATTCCAGTTGAACTTTTTTCAAAGTCCCTTAAAAATTTTCCAATTTTTGTCCCAATTCTTCCCATTCCCATTGAAACTTTTCAAATCCCTCTCAAAATTGTTGAAATTCTCTTGAAGCTTTTAAAATTCTCTCTAGAATTTTCAAAATCCATGTCCACATGTTTACAATTTCACGTCAAAAAATGGCTAAAATTCCAGTTGAAATTTTTTCAAAGTCCCTGAAAAATTTTCCCATTTTTGTCCCAATTCTTCCCATTCCCATTGAAACTTTTAAAATCCCTCTCAAAATTGTTGAAATTCTCTTGAAGCTTTTAAAATTCTCTCTAGAATTTTCAAAATCCATGTCCACATGTTTACAATTTCACGTCAAAAAATGGCTAAAATTCCAGTTGAAATTTTTTCAAAGTCCCTTAAAAATTTTCCAATTTTTGTCCCAATTCTTCCCATTCCCATTGAAACTTTTCAAATCCCTCTCAAAAGTGTTGAAATTCTGTTGAAGCTTTTAAAATTCTCTCTAGAATTTTCAAAATCCATGTCCACATGTTTACAATTTCACGTAAAAAAAATGGCTAAAATTCCAGTTGAAATTTTTTCAAAGTCCCTGAAAAATTTTCCAATTTTTGTCCCAATTCTTCCCATTCCCATTGAAACTTTTCAAATCCCTCTCAAAATTGTTGAAATTCTGTTGAAGCTTTTAAAATTCTCTCTAGAATTTTCAAAATCCACTTCCACATGTTTACAATTTCACGTCAAAAAATTGCTAAAATTCCAGTTGAAATTCTTTCAAAGTCCCTGAAAAATTTTCCAATTTTTGTCCCAATTCTTCCCATTCCCATTGAAACTTTTCAAATCCCTCTCAAAATTGTTGAAATTCTGTTGAAGCTTTAAAAATTCTCTCTAGAATTTTCAAAATCCATGGCCACATGTTTACAATTTCACGTCAAAAAATGGCTAAAATTCCAGCTGAAATTTTTTCAAAGTCCCTGAAAAATTTTCCAATTTTTGTCCCAATTCTTCCCATTCCCATTGAAACTTTTCAAATCCCTCTCAAAATGGTTGAAATTCTGTTGAAGCTTTTAAAATTCTCTCTAGAATTTTCAAAATCCACTTCAACATGTTTACAATTTCACGTCAAAAAATTGCTAAAATTGCAGTTGAAATTCTTTCAAAGTCCCTTAAAAATTTTCCAATTTTTGTCCCAATTCTTCCCATTCCCATTGAAACTTTTCAAATCCCTCTCAAAATTGTTGAAATTCTGTTGAAGCTTTTAAAATTCTCTCTAGAATTTTCAAAATCCATGTCCACATGTTTACAATTTCACGTAAAAAAAATGCTAAAATTCCAGTTGAAATTTTTTCAAAGTCCCTTAAAAATTTTCCAATTTTTGTCCCAATTCTTCCCATTCCCATTGAAACTTTTCAAATCCCTCTCAAAATTGTTGAAATTCTCTTGAAGCTTTTAAAATTCTCTCTAGAATTTTCAAAATCCATGGCCACATGTTTACAATTTCACATAAAAAAATGGCTAAAATTCCAGTTGAAATTTTTTCAAAGTCCCTTAAAAATTTTCCAATTTTTGTCCCAATTCTTCCCATTCCCATTGAAACTTTTCAAATCCCTCTCAAAATTGTTGAAATTCTCTTGAAGCTTTTAAAATTCTCTCTAGAATTTTCAAAATCCATGGCCACATGTTTACAATTTCACATAAAAAAATGGCTAAAATTCCAGTTGAAATTTTTTCAAAGTCCCTTAAAAATTTTCCAATTTTTGTCCCAATTCTTCCCATTCCCATTGAAACTTTTCAAATCCCTCTCAAAAGTGTTGAAATTCTCTTGAAGCTTTTAAAATTCTCTCTAGAATTTTCAAAATCCATGTCCACATGTTTACAATTTCACGTAAAAAAAATGGCTAAAATTCCAGTTGAAATTTTTTCAAAGTCCCTGAAAAATTTTCCAATTTTTGTCCCAATTCTTCCCATTCCCATTGAAACTTTTCAAATCCCTCTCAAAATTGTTGAAATTCTGTTGAAGCTTTTAAAATTCTCTCTAGAATTTTCAAAATCCACTTCCACATGTTTACAATTTCACGTCAAAAAATTGCTAAAATTCCAGTTGAAATTTTTTCAAAGTCCCTTAAAAATTTTCCAATTTTTGTCCCAATTCTTCCCATTCCCATTGAAACTTTTCAAATCCCTCTCAAAATTGTTGAAATTCTGTTGAAGCTTTTAAAATTCTCTCTAGAATTTTCAAAATCCATGTCCACATGTTTACAATTTCACGTAAAAAAAATGCTAAAATTCCAGTTGAAATTTTTTCAAAGTCCCTTAACAATTTTCCAATTTTTGTCCCAATTCTTCCCATTCCCATTGAAACTTTTCAAAACCCTCTCAATATTGTTGAAATTCTCTTGAAGCTTTTAAAATTCTCTCTAGAATTTTCAAAATCCATGGCCACATGTTTACAATTTCACGTCAAAAAATGGCTAAAATTCCAGTTGAAATTTTTTCAAAGTCCCTGAAAAATTTTCCAATTTTTGTCCCAATTCTTCCCATTCCCATTGAAACTTTTCAAATCCCTCTCAAAATTGTTGAAATTCTCTTGAAGCTTTTAAAATTCTCTCTAGAATTTTCAAAATCCACTTCAACATGTTTACAATTTCACGTCAAAAAATTGCTAAAATTCCAGTTGAAATTTTTTCAAAGTCCCTTAAAAATTTTCCAATTTTTGTCCCAATTCTTCCCTTTCCCATTGAAACTTTTCAAATCCCTCTCAAAATTGTTGAAATTCTGTTGAAGCTTTTAAAATTCTCTCTAGAATTTTCAAAATCCATGGCCACATGTTTACAATTTCACTTAAAAAAATGGCTAAAATTCCAGTTGAAATTTTTTCAAAGTCCCTTAAAAATTTTCCAATTTTTGTCCCAATTCTTCCCATTCCCATTGAAACTTTTCAAATCCCTCTCAAAATTGTTGAAATTCTGTTGAAGCTTTTAAAATTCTCTCTAGAATTTTCAAAATCCATGTCCACATGTTTACAATTTCACGTCAAAAAATGGCTAAAATTCCAGTTGAAATTTTTTCAAAGTCCCTGAAAAATTTTCCAATTTTTGTCCCAATTCTTCCCATTCCCATTGAAACTTTTCAAATCCCTCTCAAAATTGTTGAAATTCTCTTGAAGCTTTTAAAATTCTCTCTAGAATTTTCAAAATCCACTTCCACATGTTTACAATTTCACGTCAAAAAATTGCTAAAATTCCAGTTGAAATTTTTTCAAAGTCCCTGAAAAATTTTCCAATTTTTGTCCCAATTCTTCCCATTCCCATTGAAACTTTTCAAATCCCTCTCAAAATTGTTGAAATTCTCTTGAAGCTTTTAAAATTCTCTCTAGAATTTTCAAAATCCATGGCCACATGTTTACAATTTCACGTCAAAAAATGGCTAAAATTCCAGCTGAAATTTTTTCAAAGTCCCTTAACAATTTTCCAATTTTTGTCCCAATTCTTCCCATTCCCATTGAAACTTTTCAAATCCCTCTCAAAATTGTTGAAATTCTGTTGAAGCTTTTAAAATTCTCTCTAGAATTTTCAAAATCCATGTCCACATGTTTACAATTTCACATAAAAAAAATGCTAAAATTCCAGTTGAAATTTTTTCAAAGTCCCTTAAAAATTTTCCAATTTTTGTCCCAATTCTTCCCATTCCCATTGAAACTTTTCAAATCCCTCTCAAAATTGTTGAAATTCTCTTGAAGCTTTTAAAATTCTCTCTAGAATTTTCAAAATCCATGGCCACATGTTTACAATTTCACGTCAAAAAATGGCTAAAATTCCAGTTGAAATTTTTTCAAAGTCCCTTAAAAATTTTCCAATTTTTGTCCCAATTCTTCCCATTCCCATTGAAACTTTTCAAATCCCTCTCAAAATTGTTGAAATTCTCTTGAAGCTTTTAAAATTCTCTCTAGAATTTTCAAAATCCATGGCCACATGTTTACAATTTCACGTCAAAAAATGGCTAAAATTCCAGTTGAAATTTTTTCAAAGTCCCTGAAAAATTTTCCAATTTTTGTCCCAATTCTTCCCATTCCCATTGAAACTTTTCAAATCCCTCTCAAAATTGTTGAAATTCTCTTGAAGCTTTTAAAATTCTCTCTAGAATTTTCAAAATCCACTTCCACATGTTTACAATTTCACGTCAAAAAATTGCTAAAATTTCAGTTGAAATTTTTTCAAAGTCCCTGAAAAATTTTCCAATTTTTGTCCCAATTCTTCCCATTCCCATTGAAACTTTTCAAATCCCTCTCAAAATTGTTGAAATTCTCTTGAAGCTTTTAAAATTCTCTCTAGAATTTTCAAAATCCATGGCCACATGTTTACAATTTCACGTCAAAAAATGGCTAAAATTCCAGTTGAAATTTTTTCAAAGTCCCTTAAAAATTTTCCAATTTTTGTCCCAATTCTTCCCATTCCCATTGAAACTTTTCAAATCCCTCTCAAAATTGTTGAAATTCTCTTGAAGCTTTTAAAATTCTCTCTAGAATTTTCAAAATCCACTTCAACATGTTTACAATTTCACGTCAAAAAATGGCTAAAATTCCAGTTGAAATTTTTTCAAAGTCCCTTAAAAATTTTCCAATTTTTGTCCCAATTCTTCCCATTCCCATTGAAACTTTTCAAATCCCTCTCAAAATTGTTGAAATTCTCTTGAAGCTTTTAAAATTCTCTCTAGAATTTTCAAAATCCACTTCAACATGTTTACAATTTCACGTCAAAAAATTGCTAAAATTCCAGTTGAAATTTTTTCAAAGTCCCTTAAAAATTTTCCAATTTTTGTCCCAATTCTTCCCTTTCCCATTGAAACTTTTCAAATCCCTCTCAAAATTGTTGAAATTCTGTTGAAGCTTTTAAAATTCTCTCTAGAATTTTCAAAATCCATGTCCACATGTTTACAATTTCACATAAAAAATTGCTAAAATTCCAGTTGAACTTTTTTCAAAGTCCCTTAAAAATTTTCCAATTTTTGTCCCAATTCTTCCCATTCCCATTGAAACTTTTCAAATCCCTCTCAAAATTGTTGAAATTCTCTTGAAGCTTTTAAAATTCTCTCTAGAATTTTCAAAATCCATGTCCACATGTTTACAATTTCACGTCAAAAAATGGCTAAAATTCCAGTTGAAATTTTTTCAAAGTCCCTTCAAAATTTTCCAATTTTTGTCCCAATTCTTCCCATTCCCATTGAAACTTTTCAAATCCCTCTCAAAAGTGTTGAAATTCTGTTGAAGCTTTTAAAATTCTCTCTAGAATTTTCAAAATCCATGTCCACATGTTTACAATTTCACGTCAAAAAATGGCTAAAATTCCAGTTGAAATTTTTTCAAAGTTCCTGAAAAATTTTCCAATTTTTGTCCCAATTCTTCCCATTCCCATTGAAACTTTTCAAATCCCTCTCAAAATTGTTGAAATTCTCTTGAAGCTTTTAAAATTCTCTCTAGAATTTTCAAAATCCACTTCAACATGTTTACAATTTCACGTCAAAAAATTGCTAAAATTCCAGTTGAAATTTTTTCAAAGTCCCTTAAAAATTTTCCAATTTTTGTCCCAATTCTTCCCTTTCCCATTGAAACTTTTCAAATCCCTCTCAAAATTGTTGAAATTCTGTTGAAGCTTTAAAAATTCTCTCTAGAATTTTCAAAATCCATGTCCACATGTTTACAATTTCACATAAAAAAATGCTAAAATTCCAGTTGAACTTTTTTCAAAGTCCCTTAAAAATTTTCCAATTTTTGTCCCAATTCTTCCCATTCCCATTGAAACTTTTCAAATCCCTCTCAAAATTGTTGAAATTCTCTTGAAGCTTTTAAAATTCTCTCTAGAATTTTCAAAATCCATGGCCACATGTTTACAATTTCACGTCAAAAAATGGCTAAAATTCCAGTTGAAATTTTTTCAAAGTCCCTGAAAAATTTTCCAATTTTTGTCCCAATTCTTCCCATTCCCATTGAAACTTTTCAAATCCCTCTCAAAATTGTTGAAATTCTCTTGAAGCTTTTAAAATTCTCTCTAGAATTTTCAAAATCCACTTCCACATGTTTACAATTTCACGTCAAAAAATGGCTAAAATTCCAGTTGAAATTTTTTCAAAGTCCCTTAAAAATTTTCCCATTTTTGTCCCAATTCTTCCCTTTCCCATTGAAACTTTTCAAATCCCTCTCAAAATTTTTGAAATTCTGTTGAAGCTTTTAAAATTCTCTCTAGAATTTTCAAAATCCATGGCCACATGTTTACAATTTCACGTCAAAAAATGGCTAAAATTCCAGTTGAAATTTTTTCAAAGTCCCTTAAAAATTTTCCAATTTTTGTCCCAATTCTTCCCATTCCCATTGAAACTTTTCAAATCCCTCTCAAAATTGTTGAAATTCTCTTGAAGCTTTTAAAATTCTCTCTAGAATTTTCAAAATCCATGTCCACATGTTTACAATTTCACGTCAAAAAATGGCTAAAATTCCAGTTGAAATTTTTTCAAAGTCCCTTAAAAATTTTCCAATTTTTGTCCCAATTCTTCCCATTCCCATTGAAACTTTTCAAATCCCTCTCAAAAGTGTTGAAATTCTCTTGAAGCTTTTAAAATTCTCTCTAGAATTTTCAAAATCCATGTCCACATGTTTACAATTTCACGTCAAAAAAATGCTAAAATTCCAGTTGAAATTTTTTCAAAGTCCCTTAAAAATTTTCCAATTTTTGTCCCAATTCTTCCCATTCCCATTGAAACTTTTCAAATCCCTCTCAAAATTGTTGAAATTCTCTTGAAGCTTTTAAAATTCTCTCTAGAATTTTCAAAATCCATGGCCACATGTTTACAATTTCACGTCAAAAAATGGCTAAAATTCCAGTTGAAATTTTTTCAAAGTCCCTTAAAAATTTTCCAATTTTTGTCCCAATTCTTCCCATTCCCATTGAAACTTTTCAAATCCCTCTCAAAATTGTTGAAATTCTGTTGAAGCTTTTAAAATTCTCTCTAGAATTTTCAAAATCCACTTCAACATGTTCACAATTTCACGTCAAAAAATTGCTAAAATTCCAGTTGAAATTTTTTCAAAGTCCCTTAAAAATTTTCCAATTTTTGTCCCAATTCTTCCCTTTCCCATTGAAACTTTTCAAATCCCTCTCAAAATTGTTGAAATTCTCTTGAAGCTTTTAAAATTCTCTCTAGAATTTTCAAAATCCACTTCCACATGTTTACAATTTCACGTCAAAAAATTGCTAAAATTTCAGTTGAAATTTTTTCAAAGTCCCTGAAAAATTTTCCAATTTTTGTCCCAATTCTTCCCATTCCCATTGAAACTTTTCAAATCCCTCTCAAAATTGTTGAAATTCTCTTGAAGCTTTTAAAATTCTCTCTAGAATTTTCAAAATCCATGGCCACATGTTTACAATTTCACGTCAAAAAATGGCTAAAATTCCAGTTGAAATTTTTTCAAAGTCCCTTAAAAATTTTCCAATTTTTGTCCCAATTCTTCCCATTCCCATTGAAACTTTTCAAATCCCTCTCAAAATTGTTGAAATTCTCTTGAAGCTTTTAAAATTCTCTCTAGAATTTTCAAAATCCATGGCCACATGTTTACAATTTCACGTCAAAAAATGGCTAAAATTCCAGTTGAAATTTTTTCAAAGTCCCTTAAAAATTTTCCAATTTTTGTCCCAATTCTTCCCATTCCCATTGAAACTTTTCAAATCCCTCTCAAAATTGTTGAAATTCTCTTGAAGCTTTTAAAATTCTCTCTAGAATTTTCAAAATCCACTTCAACATGTTTACAATTTCACGTCAAAAAATTGCTAAAATTCCAGTTGAAATTTTTTCAAAGTCCCTTAAAAATTTTCCAATTTTTGTCCCAATTCTTCCCTTTCCCATTGAAACTTTTCAAATCCCTCTCAAAATTGTTGAAATTCTGTTGAAGCTTTAAAAATTCTCTCTAGAATTTTCAAAATCCATGTCCACATGTTTACAATTTCACATAAAAAATTGCTAAAATTCCAGTTGAACTTTTTTCAAAGTCCCTTAAAAATTTTCCAATTTTTGTCCCAATTCTTCCCATTCCCATTGAAACTTTTCAAATCCCTCTCAAAATTGTTGAAATTCTCTTGAAGCTTTTAAAATTCTCTCTAGAATTTTCAAAATCCATGTCCACATGTTTACAATTTCACGTCAAAAAATGGCTAAAATTCCAGTTGAAATTTTTTCAAAGTCCCTTCAAAATTTTCCAATTTTTGTCCCAATTCTTCCCATTCCCATTGAAACTTTTCAAATCCCTCTCAAAAGTGTTGAAATTCTGTTGAAGCTTTTAAAATTCTCTCTAGAATTTTCAAAATCCATGTCCACATGTTTACAATTTCACGTCAAAAAATGGCTAAAATTCCAGTTGAAATTTTTTCAAAGTTCCTGAAAAATTTTCCAATTTTTGTCCCAATTCTTCCCATTCCCATTGAAACTTTTCAAATCCCTCTCAAAATTGTTGAAATTCTCTTGAAGCTTTTAAAATTCTCTCTAGAATTTTCAAAATCCACTTCAACATGTTTACAATTTCACGTCAAAAAATTGCTAAAATTCCAGTTGAAATTTTTTCAAAGTCCCTTAAAAATTTTCCAATTTTTGTCCCAATTCTTCCCTTTCCCATTGAAACTTTTCAAATCCCTCTCAAAATTGTTGAAATTCTGTTGAAGCTTTAAAAATTCTCTCTAGAATTTTCAAAATCCATGTCCACATGTTTACAATTTCACATAAAAAAATGCTAAAATTCCAGTTGAACTTTTTTCAAAGTCCCTTAAAAATTTTCCAATTTTTGTCCCAATTCTTCCCATTCCCATTGAAACTTTTCAAATCCCTCTCAAAATTGTTGAAATTCTCTTGAAGCTTTTAAAATTCTCTCTAGAATTTTCAAAATCCATGGCCACATGTTTACAATTTCACGTCAAAAAATGGCTAAAATTCCAGTTGAAATTTTTTCAAAGTCCCTGAAAAATTTTCCAATTTTTGTCCCAATTCTTCCCATTCCCATTGAAACTTTTCAAATCCCTCTCAAAATTGTTGAAATTCTCTTGAAGCTTTTAAAATTCTCTCTAGAATTTTCAAAATCCACTTCCACATGTTTACAATTTCACGTCAAAAAATGGCTAAAATTCCAGTTGAAATTTTTTCAAAGTCCCTTAAAAATTTTCCCATTTTTGTCCCAATTCTTCCCTTTCCCATTGAAACTTTTCAAATCCCTCTCAAAATTTTTGAAATTCTGTTGAAGCTTTTAAAATTCTCTCTAGAATTTTCAAAATCCATGGCCACATGTTTACAATTTCACGTCAAAAAATGGCTAAAATTCCAGTTGAAATTTTTTCAAAGTCCCTTAAAAATTTTCCAATTTTTGTCCCAATTCTTCCCATTCCCATTGAAACTTTTCAAATCCCTCTCAAAATTGTTGAAATTCTCTTGAAGCTTTTAAAATTCTCTCTAGAATTTTCAAAATCCATGTCCACATGTTTACAATTTCACGTCAAAAAATGGCTAAAATTCCAGTTGAAATTTTTTCAAAGTCCCTTAAAAATTTTCCAATTTTTGTCCCAATTCTTCCCATTCCCATTGAAACTTTTCAAATCCCTCTCAAAATTGTTGAAATTCTCTTGAAGCTTTTAAAATTCTCTCTAGAATTTTCAAAATCCATGTCCACATGTTTACAATTTCACGTCAAAAAAATGCTAAAATTCCAGTTGAAATTTTTTCAAAGTCCCTTAAAAATTTTCCAATTTTTGTCCCAATTCTTCCCATTCCCATTGAAACTTTTCAAATCCCTCTCAAAATTGTTGAAATTCTCTTGAAGCTTTTAAAATTCTCTCTAGAATTTTCAAAATCCATGGCCACATGTTTACAATTTCACGTCAAAAAATGGCTAAAATTCCAGTTGAAATTTTTTCAAAGTCCCTTAAAAATTTTCCAATTTTTGTCCCAATTCTTCCCATTCCCATTGAAACTTTTCAAATCCCTCTCAAAATTGTTGAAATTCTGTTGAAGCTTTTAAAATTCTCTCTAGAATTTTCAAAATCCACTTCAACATGTTCACAATTTCACGTCAAAAAATTGCTAAAATTCCAGTTGAAATTTTTTCAAAGTCCCTTAAAAATTTTCCAATTTTTGTCCCAATTCTTCCCATTCCCATTGAAACTTTTCAAATCCCTCTCAAAATTGTTGAAATTCTGTTGAAGCTTTTAAAATTCTCTCTAGAATTTTCAAAATCCATGTCCACATGTTTACAATTTCACGTCAAAAAATGGCTAAAATTCCAGTTGAAATTTTTTCAAAGTCCCTGAAAAATTTTCCAATTTTTGTCCCAATTCTTCCCATTCCCATTGAAACTTTTCAAATCCCTCTCAAAATTGTTGAAATTCTCTTGAAGCTTTTAAAATTCTCTCTAGAATTTTCAAAATCCATGTCCACATGTTTACAATTTCACATAAAAAAATGGCTAAAATTCCAGTTGAAATTTTTTCAAAGTCCCTGAAAAATTTTCCAATTTTTGTCCCAATTCTTCCCATTCCCATTGAAACTTTTCAAATCCCTCTCAAAATTGTTGAAATTCTGTTGAAGCTTTTAAAATTCTCTCTAGAATTTTCAAAATCCATGTCCACATGTTCACAATTTCACGTCAAAAAATGGCTAAAATTCCAGTTGAAATTTTTTCAAAGTCCCTGAAAAATTTTCCAATTTTTGTCCCAATTCTTCCCATTCCCATTGAAACGTTTCAAATCCCTCTCAAAATTGTTGAAATTCTGTTGAAGCTTTTAAAATTCTCTCTAGAATTTTCCATATCCATGTCCACATGTTTACAATTTCACGTCAAAAAATGGCTAAAATTCCAGTTGAAATTTTTTCAAAGTCCCTGAAAAATTTTCCAATTTTTGTCCCAATTCTTCCCATTCCCATTGAAACTTTTCAAATCCCTCTCAAAATTGTTGAAATTCTGTTGAAGCTTTTAAAATTCTCTCTAGAATTTTCAAAATCCACTTCCACATGTTTACAATTTCACGTCAAAAAATTGCTAAAATTCCAGTTGAAATTTTTTCAAAGTCCCTTAAAAATTTTCCAATTTTTGTCCCAATTCTTCCCATTCCCATTGAAACTTTTCAAATCCCTCTCAAAATTGTTGAAATTCTCTTGAAGCTTTTAAAATTCTCTCTAGAATTTTCAAAATCCATGTCCACATGTTTACAATTTCACGTAAAAAAAATGCTAAAATTCCAGTTGAAATTTTTTCAAAGTCCCTTAACAATTTTCCAATTTTTGTCCCAATTCTTCCCATTCCCATTGAAACTTTTCAAAACCCTCTCAATATTGTTGAAATTCTCTTGAAGCTTTTAAAATTCTCTCTAGAATTTTCAAAATCCATGGCCACATGTTTACAATTTCACGTCAAAAAATGGCTAAAATTCCAGTTGAAATTTTTTCAAAGTCCCTGAAAAATTTTCCAATTTTTGTCCCAATTCTTCCCATTCCCATTGAAACTTTTCAAATCCCTCTCAAAATTGTTGAAATTCTCTTGAAGCTTTTAAAATTCTCTCTAGAATTTTCAAAATCCACTTCAACATGTTTACAATTTCACGTCAAAAAATTGCTAAAATTCCAGTTGAAATTTTTTCAAAGTCCCTTAAAAATTTTCCAATTTTTGTCCCAATTCTTCCCTTTCCCATTGAAACGTTTCAAATCCCTCTCAAAATTGTTGAAATTCTGTTGAAGCTTTTAAAATTCTCTCTAGAATTTTCAAAATCCATGGCCACATGTTTACAATTTCACTTAAAAAAATGGCTAAAATTCCAGTTGAAATTTTTTCAAAGTCCCTGAAAAATTTTCCAATTTTTGTCCCAATTCTTCCCATTCCCATTGAAACTTTTCAAATCCCTCTCAAAATTGTTGAAATTCTGTTGAAGCTTTTAAAATTCTCTCTAGAATTTTCAAAATCCATGTCCACATGTTTACAATTTCACGTCAAAAAATGGCTAAAATTCCAGTTGAAATTTTTTCAAAGTCCCTGAAAAATTTTCCAATTTTTGTCCCAATTCTTCCCATTCCCATTGAAACTTTTCAAATCCCTCTCAAAATTGTTGAAATTCTCTTGAAGCTTTTAAAATTCTCTCTAGAATTTTCAAAATCCACTTCCACATGTTTACAATTTCACGTCAAAAAATTGCTAAAATTCCAGTTGAAATTTTTTCAAAGTCCCTGAAAAATTTTCCAATTTTTGTCCCAATTCTTCCCATTCCCATTGAAACTTTTCAAATCCCTCTCAAAATTGTTGAAATTCTCTTGAAGCTTTTAAAATTCTCTCTAGAATTTTCAAAATCCATGGCCACATGTTTACAATTTCACGTCAAAAAATGGCTAAAATTCCAGCTGAAATTTTTTCAAAGTCCCTTAACAATTTTCCAATTTTTGTCCCAATTCTTCCCATTCCCATTGAAACTTTTCAAATCCCTCTCAAAATTGTTGAAATTCTGTTGAAGCTTTTAAAATTCTCTCTAGAATTTTCAAAATCCATGTCCACATGTTTACAATTTCACATAAAAAAAATGCTAAAATTCCAGTTGAAATTTTTTCAAAGTCCCTTAAAAATTTTCCAATTTTTGTCCCAATTCTTCCCATTCCCATTGAAACTTTTCAAATCCCTCTCAAAATTGTTGAAATTCTCTTGAAGCTTTTAAAATTCTCTCTAGAATTTTCAAAATCCATGGCCACATGTTTACAATTTCACGTCAAAAAATGGCTAAAATTCCAGTTGAAATTTTTTCAAAGTCCCTTAAAAATTTTCCAATTTTTGTCCCAATTCTTCCCATTCCCATTGAAACTTTTCAAATCCCTCTCAAAATTGTTGAAATTCTCTTGAAGCTTTTAAAATTCTCTCTAGAATTTTCAAAATCCATGTCCACATGTTTACAATTTCACGTCAAAAAATGGCTAAAATTCCAGTTGAAATTTTTTCAAAGTCCCTTAAAAATTTTCCAATTTTTGTCCCAATTCTTCCCATTCCCATTG
This sequence comes from Streptopelia decaocto, assembly GCF_964273445.1. Taxonomy (NCBI): domain Eukaryota; kingdom Metazoa; phylum Chordata; class Aves; order Columbiformes; family Columbidae; genus Streptopelia; species Streptopelia decaocto. The sequence goes on along the minus strand of NW_028116676.1, from coordinate 31,116 downwards.
AAACTTTTCAAATCCCTCTCAAAATTGTTGAAATTCTCTTGAAGCTTTTAAAATTCTCTCTAGAATTTTCAAAATCCACTTCCACATGTTTACAATTTCACGTCAAAAAATTGCTAAAATTTCAGTTGAAATTTTTTCAAAGTCCCTGAAAAATTTTCCAATTTTTGTCCCAATTCTTCCCATTCCCATTGAAACTTTTCAAATCCCTCTCAAAATTGTTGAAATTCTCTTGAAGCTTTTAAAATTCTCTCTAGAATTTTCAAAATCCATGGCCACATGTTTACAATTTCACGTCAAAAAATGGCTAAAATTCCAGTTGAAATTTTTTCAAAGTCCCTTAAAAATTTTCCAATTTTTGTCCCAATTCTTCCCATTCCCATTGAAACTTTTCAAATCCCTCTCAAAATTGTTGAAATTCTCTTGAAGCTTTTAAAATTCTCTCTAGAATTTTCAAAATCCACTTCAACATGTTTACAATTTCACGTCAAAAAATGGCTAAAATTCCAGTTGAAATTTTTTCAAAGTCACAGTATCACAGTATCACAGTATGTTTGGGATTGGAAGGGACCTCAAAAGATCATCTAGTCCAATCCCCCTGCTGGAGCAGGAACACCTAGGTGAGGTCGCACAGGAACATGTCCAGGCGGGTTTTGAATGTCTCCAGAGAAGGAGACTCCACAACTTCCCTGGGCAGCCTGTTCCAGTGCTCTGTCACCCTCACTGAGAAGAAGTTTCTTCTCAAATTTAAGTGGAACCTCTTGTGTTCCAGCTTGATCCCATTACCCCTTGTCCTATCATTGTTTGCCACTGAGAAGAGTCTGGCTCCATCCTCATGGCACTCACCCTTTATATATTTATAAACATTAATAAGGTCCCCCCTTAGTCTCCTCTTCTCCAAACTAAAGAGACCCAGCTCCCTCAGCCTTTCTTCATAAGGGAGGTGCTCCACTCCCTTAATCATCTTCGTTGCCCTACGCTGGACCCTCTCCAGCAGTTCCCTGTCCTTCTTGAACTGAGGGGCCCAGAACTGGACACAATATTCCAGATGTGGTCTCACCAGGGCAGAGTAGAGGGGAAGGAGGACCTCTCTTGATCTACTAACCACCCCCCTTCTAATACACCCCAGGATGCCATTGGCCTTCCTGGCCACAAGGGCACAGTGCTGGCTCATGGTCATCCTGTTGTCCACCAGGACCCCCAGGTCCCTTTCCCCTACACTGCTCTCTAATATGTAATCTCCCAACCTATAGTGGAACCTGGGGTTGTTCCTGCCCAGATGCAGGACTCTACACTTGTCCTTGTTAAATTTCATCAGGTTATTCCCTGCCCAGCTCTCCAGCCTGTCCAGGTCCCGCTGGATGGCAGCACAGCCCTCCGGCGTGTCAGCCACTCCTCCTAGCTTGGTGTCATCAGCAAACTTGCTGATAGTACACTCAATTCCCTCGTCTAAATCGTTAATGAATATATTGAATAATATTGGCCCCAGCACTGACCCTTGGGGCACTCCACTAGATACTGGCCTCCAACTAGACTCCGCACCATTGACTACCACTCTCTGGCTTCTCTCCCTAAGCCAGTTTGCAACCCACCTCACTACTCTATTGTCTAGACCACACCTCCTCAACTTAGCTGTGAGGATGCTGTGGGAGACTGTGTCAAAGGCTTTACTGAAGTCAAGGTAGACAACATCCACCGCTCTGCCACCATCCATCCACCTTGTTACATTCTCATAAAAGGCTATGAGGTTGGTCAAGCATGACCTACCCTTGGTAAAGCCATGCTGACTGCCCCTAATAACCCTCTTATCCTTGATATGCCTTGAGATGGCACCAAGGACAAGCTGTTCCATTACTTTCCCAGGGACAGAGGTGAGGCTGACCGGTCTATAATTACCCGGGTCCTCCTTCTTGCCCTTTTTGAAGACTGGAGTGACATTTGCTTTCCTCCAATCCTCGGGCACCTCTCCCGTTTCCCAAGACTTGGCAAAGATGATGGAGAGCGGTCCAGCAATGACTTCAGCCAGCTCCCTCAGCACCCGCGGATGCATCCCATCTGGACCCATGGATTTATGAATGTCCAGACTATTTAATTGCTCCCTAACCCAGTCCTCATTGACTAAAGCAAACTCCTCCATTGACCTGGCTTCATCCGGGGTCTCAGGGGTACAGGGCTCCCCAGGACAGCCTCCGGCAGAGTAGACAGAGACAAAGAAGGCATTCAGTAATTCTGCCTTCTCTGTATCTTCTGCCACCAGGGCACCCACCCCATTCATCAGTGGGCCTACATTGCCTCTGGTATTAGTTTTATCTGCTATGTATTTGAAAAAGTTCTTTTTGCTGTCCTTGACCCCTCTCGCCAGCTGTAATTCTAAGGAGGCCTTGGCTATCCTAGCTGCCTTCCTATATCCTCTAACAGCAGCCTTATATTCCTCCCAAGTGGCCAGCCCCTGCTTCCATGACCTGTAAACTCTCCTCTTCTGCTTGAGCATACCCAACAGCTCCCTATTCAACCACGCAGGCCTCCTGGCTCCCTTCCTTGACTTCCTACGTGTGGGGATGCTCTGATCCTGAGCGTGGAAGAAGCAATCACTGAATGCCACCCAGCTATCTTGGGCCCCTTTTCCTTCAAGCAGTCTTGCCCATGGGATTTCCCCCAGCAATTGCTTGAAAAGGCCAAAGTTAGCCCTGCTGAAGTCCAGGGTTGCAATTCTACTTGCTATTCTGTTCCTGCCACATGAGATGCTGAACTCCACCATCTCGTGGTCACTGCAACCCAGGCAGCCCTCAACCTTTACTGCTTCGACCAGACCCTCCTTGTTAGTGAGGATGAGATCCAGCAGTGCACCTCTCCTAGTCGGCTCCTCCACCATCTGCATGAGGAAGTTATCATCAATGCACTGGAGGAACCTCCTGGACTGTGGCTGGCTGGCTGAATGGTCCTTCCAGCAAACATCAGGGAAGTTAAAATCACCCACAACAACCATGGCCTGTGACTGTGAGGCCACTCTCAGCTGCCCATAGAAGGCCTCATCAACTTCCTCAGCCTGATCTGGTGGCCTGTAGCAGACGCCCACAACAGTGTCAGCCCTGCCAGCCTGCCCCTTGATCCTGATCCATACACTCTCAACTCGCTCGTCATCCGCTCCTGGGCAGAATTTAGTACATTGTAGTTGCTGTCTCACATAGAGAGCAACTCCACCACCACGCCTGGCTGGCCTGTCTTTCCTGAAAAGGGCATAGCCATCCATGACCACATTCCAGTCATGTGAACTGTCCCACCATGTTTCTGTAATTGCCACCAGATCATAATCTCCCGACCGAACATAGGATTCTAGCTCCTCCTGCTTATTCCCCATGCTGCGCGCATTGGTATACAGGCATTTCAGGGAGCGAGCAGAGCACACCAGTTTCTCCCTAGGGGCATAGGAGGCCACCCGGTCCTCATCAGTTTTAGATTGCAGCCCCACTGGGACAAGCCCAGCTACAACCCCATCCCCCTTCGAGCCTAGTTTAAAGCTCTCCAAATGAGCCCAGCTAATTCCTGCCCCAGCATCCTTTTGCCCCTACGAGATAAACCTTTCCCACGTGACAGTGTCCGGACTGGTGTCTTATAAAACCAACCATTATCAAAAAATCCAAAGCCCTGCCTGTAGCACCAGTCTTGGAGCCAACCATTTAGAGAGTGAATTTTCCTATTCCATCCCACATCATCACTTGAAGATGGAAGGAGTGAAGAGAAGATCACTTGAGCCCCTGAGTCTTTCACCATCCTTCCCAAGACCTTGAAATCATTCTTCATCCCCCTCAGACTACGGGAAGCAGCTTCCTCCCCATCTGTCTGGAAGACCAGCAGCGGGTAGTAGTCCGTCGGGTGCACCAGTTTGGGGAGCTCTCTAGCGATGTCCTTGATCCGGGCTCCAGGGAGACTACAAACTTCCCTAAGATGAGGGTCAACTCTGCATATTGGGCCCTCTGTTCCTTTCAGAAGGGAGTTTCCTATTACAATCACCCTTCTTTCTTTCTTATCAGAGGCAGTCTTAAGTTGTGAGGTCGACTGCCTCTTCCTACGTGATCTTGTAGGCTTGTTGGCTTGTAGGCTTGGCACCACCTCCTCACCTACCTCTTCTTCAAGATCCAGGGCCTCAAACCTATTACGGAGGGGCACCTGGGGAGGCAAAGCAGGCAGGGAGGGGGGCTGCCCGTGACGCCGAACCGGAATACGCTTCCAACCCTTGTCGTCCTTTCGGTCCCCTAACTCTGCCCGAGAGCAACAAGGGTGGGGCCGTCTCAGGACTTCTGCCTCTGTCCGAGAGGGCAGGAGGTCCATCTCCTTTTGGTCCATCTCCCTTAAAAATTTTCCAATTTTTGTCCCAATTCTTCCCATTCCCATTGAAACTTTTCAAATCCCTCTCAAAATTGTTGAAATTCTCTTGAAGCTTTTAAAATTCTCTCTAGAATTTTCAAAATCCACTTCAACATGTTTACAATTTCACGTCAAAAAATTGCTAAAATTCCAGTTGAAATTTTTTCAAAGTCCCTTAAAAATTTTCCAATTTTTGTCCCAATTCTTCCCTTTCCCATTGAAACTTTTCAAATCCCTCTCAAAATTGTTGAAATTCTGTTGAAGCTTTAAAAATTCTCTCTAGAATTTTCAAAATCCATGTCCACATGTTTACAATTTCACATAAAAAATTGCTAAAATTCCAGTTGAACTTTTTTCAAAGTCCCTTAAAAATTTTCCAATTTTTGTCCCAATTCTTCCCATTCCCATTGAAACTTTTCAAATCCCTCTCAAAATTGTTGAAATTCTCTTGAAGCTTTTAAAATTCTCTCTAGAATTTTCAAAATCCATGTCCACATGTTTACAATTTCACGTCAAAAAATGGCTAAAATTCCAGTTGAAATTTTTTCAAAGTCCCTTCAAAATTTTCCAATTTTTGTCCCAATTCTTCCCATTCCCATTGAAACTTTTCAAATCCCTCTCAAAAGTGTTGAAATTCTGTTGAAGCTTTTAAAATTCTCTCTAGAATTTTCAAAATCCATGTCCACATGTTTACAATTTCACGTCAAAAAATGGCTAAAATTCCAGTTGAAATTTTTTCAAAGTCCCTTAAAAATTTTCCAATTTTTGTCCCAATTCTTCCCATTCCCATTGAAACTTTTCAAATCCCTCTCAAAATTGTTGAAATTCTCTTGAAGCTTTTAAAATTCTCTCTAGAATTTTCAAAATCCACTTCAACATGTTTACAATTTCACGTCAAAAAATTGCTAAAATTCCAGTTGAAATTTTTTCAAAGTCCCTTAAAAATTTTCCAATTTTTGTCCCAATTCTTCCCTTTCCCATTGAAACTTTTCAAATCCCTCTCAAAATTGTTGAAATTCTGTTGAAGCTTTAAAAATTCTCTCTAGAATTTTCAAAATCCATGTCCACATGTTTACAATTTCACATAAAAAAATGCTAAAATTCCAGTTGAACTTTTTTCAAAGTCCCTTAAAAATTTTCCAATTTTTGTCCCAATTCTTCCCATTCCCATTGAAACTTTTCAAATCCCTCTCAAAATTGTTGAAATTCTCTTGAAGCTTTTAAAATTCTCTCTAGAATTTTCAAAATCCATGGCCACATGTTTACAATTTCACGTCAAAAAATGGCTAAAATTCCAGTTGAAATTTTTTCAAAGTCCCTGAAAAATTTTCCCATTTTTGTCCCAATTCTTCACATTCCCATTGAAACTTTTCAAATCCCTCTCAAAATTGTTGAAATTCTCTTGAAGCTTTTAAAATTCTCTCTAGAATTTTCAAAATCCACTTCCACATGTTTACAATTTCACGTCAAAAAATGGCTAAAATTCCAGTTGAAATTTTTTCAAAGTCCCTTAAAAATTTTCCCATTTTTGTCCCAATTCTTCCCTTTCCCATTGAAACTTTTCAAATCCCTCTCAAAATTGTTGAAATTCTGTTGAAGCTTTTAAAATTCTCTCTAGAATTTTCAAAATCCATGGCCACATGTTTACAATTTCACGTCAAAAAATGGCTAAAATTCCAGTTGAAATTTTTTCAAAGTCCCTTAAAAATTTTCCAATTTTTGTCCCAATTCTTCCCATTCCCATTGAAACTTTTCAAATCCCTCTCAAAATTGTTGAAATTCTCTTGAAGCTTTTAAAATTCTCTCTAGAATTTTCAAAATCCATGTCCACATGTTTACAATTTCACGTCAAAAAATGGCTAAAATTCCAGTTGAAATTTTTTCAAAGTCCCTTAAAAATTTTCCAATTTTTGTCCCAATTCTTCCCATTCCCATTGAAACTTTTCAAATCCCTCTCAAAATTGTTGAAATTCTCTTGAAGCTTTTAAAATTCTCTCTAGAATTTTCAAAATCCATGTCCACATGTTTACAATTTCACGTCAAAAAAATGCTAAAATTCCAGTTGAAATTTTTTCAAAGTCCCTTAAAAATTTTCCAATTTTTGTCCCAATTCTTCCCATTCCCATTGAAACTTTTCAAATCCCTCTCAAAATTGTTGAAATTCTCTTGAAGCTTTTAAAATTCTCTCTAGAATTTTCAAAATCCATGGCCACATGTTTACAATTTCACGTCAAAAAATGGCTAAAATTCCAGTTGAAATTTTTTCAAAGTCCCTTAAAAATTTTCCAATTTTTGTCCCAATTCTTCCCATTCCCATTGAAACTTTTCAAATCCCTCTCAAAATTGTTGAAATTCTGTTGAAGCTTTTAAAATTCTCTCTAGAATTTTCAAAATCCACTTCAACATGTTCACAATTTCACGTCAAAAAATTGCTAAAATTCCAGTTGAAATTTTTTCAAAGTCCCTTAAAAATTTTCCAATTTTTGTCCCAATTCTTCCCATTCCCATTGAAACTTTTCAAATCCCTCTCAAAATTGTTGAAATTCTCTTGAAGCTTTTAAAATTCTCTCTAGAATTTTCAAAATCCATGTCCACATGTTTACAATTTCACGTCAAAAAATGGCTAAAATTCCAGTTGAAATTTTTTCAAAGTCCCTGAAAAATTTTCCAATTTTTGTCCCAATTCTTCCCATTCCCATTGAAACTTTTCAAATCCCTCTCAAAATTGTTGAAATTCTCTTGAAGCTTTTAAAATTCTCTCTAGAATTTTCCATATCCATGTCCACATGTTTACAATTTCACATAAAAAAATGGCTAAAATTCCAGTTGAAATTTTTTCAAAGTCCCTGAAAAATTTTCCAATTTTTGTCCCAATTCTTCCCATTCCCATTGAAACTTTTCAAATCCCTCTCAAAATTGTTGAAATTCTGTTGAAGCTTTTAAAATTCTCTCTAGAATTTTCAAAATCCATGTCCACATGTTCACAATTTCACGTCAAAAAATGGCTAAAATTCCAGTTGAAATTTTTTCAAAGTCCCTGAAAAATTTTCCAATTTTTGTCCCAATTCTTCCCATTCCCATTGAAACGTTTCAAATCCCTCTCAAAATTGTTGAAATTCTGTTGAAGCTTTTAAAATTCTCTCTAGAATTTTCCATATCCATGTCCACATGTTTACAATTTCACGTCAAAAAATGGCTAAAATTCCAGTTGAAATTTTTTCAAAGTCCCTGAAAAATTTTCCAATTTTTGTCCCAATTCTTCCCATTCCCATTGAAACTTTTCAAATCCCTCTCAAAATGGTTGAAATTCTGTTGAAGCTTTTAAAATTCTCTCTAGAATTTTCAAAATCCATGTCCACATGTTTACAATTTCACTTAAAAAAATGGCTAAAATTCCAGTTGAAATTTTTTCAAAGTCCCTTAAAAATTTTCCAATTTTTGTCCCAATTCTTCCCATTCCCATTGAAACTTTTCAAATCCCTCTCAAAATTGTTGAAATTCTCTTGAAGCTTTTAAAATTCTCTCTAGAATTTTCAAAATCCATGTCCACATGTTTACAATTTCACGTCAAAAAATGGCTAAAATTCCAGTTGAAATTTTTTCAAAGTCCCTTAAAAATTTTCCAATTTTTGTCCCAATTCTTCCCTTTCCCATTGAAACTTTTCAAATCCCTCTCAAAATTTTTGAAATTCTGTTGAAGCTTTTAAAATTCTCTCTAGAATTTTCAAAATCCATGGCCACATGTTTACAATTTCACGTCAAAAAATGGCTAAAATTCCAGTTGAAATTTTTTCAAAGTCCCTTAAAAATTTTCCAATTTTTGTCCCAATTCTTCCCATTCCCATTGAAACTTTTCAAATCCCTCTCAAAATTGTTGAAATTCTGTTGAAGCTTTTAAAATTCTCTCTAGAATTTTCAAAATCCACTTCAACATGTTCACAATTTCACGTCAAAAAATTGCTAAAATTCCAGTTGAAATTTTTTCAAAGTCCCTTAAAAATTTTCCAATTTTTGTCCCAATTCTTCCCATTCCCATTGAAACTTTTCAAATCCCTCTCAAAATTGTTGAAATTCTGTTGAAGCTTTTAAAATTCTCTCTAGAATTTTCAAAATCCATGTCCACATGTTTACAATTTCACGTCAAAAAATGGCTAAAATTCCAGTTGAAATTTTTTCAAAGTCCCTGAAAAATTTTCCAATTTTTGTCCCAATTCTTCCCATTCCCATTGAAACTTTTCAAATCCCTCTCAAAATTGTTGAAATTCTCTTGAAGCTTTTAAAATTCTCTCTAGAATTTTCAAAATCCATGTCCACATGTTTACAATTTCACATAAAAAAATGGCTAAAATTCCAGTTGAAATTTTTTCAAAGTCCCTGAAAAATTTTCCAATTTTTGTCCCAATTCTTCCCATTCCCATTGAAACTTTTCAAATCCCTCTCAAAATTGTTGAAATTCTCTTGAAGCTTTTAAAATTCTCTCTAGAATTTTCAAAATCCATGTCCACATGTTCACAATTTCACGTCAAAAAATGGCTAAAATTCCAGTTGAAATTTTTTCAAAGTCCCTGAAAAATTTTCCAATTTTTGTCCCAATTCTTCCCATTCCCATTGAAACGTTTCAAATCCCTCTCAAAATTGTTGAAATTCTGTTGAAGCTTTTAAAATTCTCTCTAGAATTTTCCATATCCATGTCCACATGTTTACAATTTCACGTCAAAAAATGGCTAAAATTCCAGTTGAAATTTTTTCAAAGTCCCTGAAAAATTTTCCAATTTTTGTCCCAATTCTTCCCATTCCCATTGAAACTTTTCAAATCCCTCTCAAAATGGTTGAAATTCTGTTGAAGCTTTTAAAATTCTCTCTAGAATTTTCAAAATCCATGGCCACATGTTTACAATTTCACGTCAAAAAATGGCTAAAATTCCAGTTGAAATTTTTTCAAAGTCCCTTAAAAATTTTCCAATTTTTGTCCCAATTCTTCCCATTCCCATTGAAACTTTTCAAATCCCTCTCAAAATTGTTGAAATTCTGTTGAAGCTTTTAAAATTCTCTCTAGAATTTTCAAAATCCATGTCCACATGTTTACAATTTCACATAAAAAAATGGCTAAAATTCCAGTTGAAATTTTTTCAAAGTCCCTGAAAAATTTTCCAATTTTTGTCCCAATTCTTCCCATTCCCATTGAAACTTTTCAAATCCCTCTCAAAATTGTTGAAATTCTCTTGAAGCTTTTAAAATTCTCTCTAGAATTTTCAAAATCCATGGCCACATGTTTACAATTTCACGTCAAAAAATTGCTAAAATTCCAGTTGAAATTTTTTCAAAGTCCCTTAAAAATTTTCCAATTTTTGTCCCAATTCTTCCCATTCCCATTGAAACTTTTCAAATCCCTCTCAAAATTGTTGAAATTCTCTTGAAGCTTTAAAAATTCTCTCTAGAATTTTCAAAATCCATGTCCACATGTTCACAATTTCACGTCAAAAAATGGCTAAAATTCCAGTTGAAATTTTTTCAAAGTCCCTTAAAAATTTTCCAATTTTTGTCCCAATTCTTCCCATTCCCATTGAAACTTTTCAAATCCCTCTCAAAATTGTTGAAATTCTCTTGAAGCTTTTAAAATTCTCTCTAGAATTTTCAAAATCCATGTCCACATGTTTACAATTTCACGTCAAAAAATGGCTAAAATTCCAGTTGAAATTTTTTCAAAGTCCCTTAAAAATTTTCCAATTTTTGTCCCAATTCTTCCCTTTCCCATTGAAACTTTTCAAATCCCTCTCAAAATTTTTGAAATTCTGTTGAAGCTTTTAAAATTCTCTCTAGAATTTTCAAAATCCATGGCCACATGTTTACAATTTCACGTCAAAAAATGGCTAAAATTCCAGTTGAAATTTTTTCAAAGTCCCTTAAAAATTTTCCAATTTTTGTCCCAATTCTTCCCATTCCCATTGAAACTTTTCAAATCCCTCTCAAAATTGTTGAAATTCTCTTGAAGCTTTTAAAATTCTCTCTAGAATTTTCAAAATCCATGGCCACATGTTTACAATTTCACTTAAAAAAATGGCTAAAATTCCAGTTGAAATTTTTTCAAAGTCCCTGAAAAATTTTCCAATTTTTGTCCCAATTCTTCCCATTCCCATTGAAACGTTTCAAATCCCTCTCAAAATTGTTGAAATTCTCTTGAAGCTTTTAAAATTCTCTCTAGAATTTTCAAAATCCATGGCCACATGTTTACAATTTCACGTCAAAAAAATGCTAAAATTCCAGTTGAAATTTTTTCAAAGTCCCTTAAAAATTTTCCAATTTTTGTCCCAATTCTTCCCATTCCCATTGAAACTTTTCAAATCCCTCTCAAAATTGTTGAAATTCTCTTGAAGCTTTTAAAATTCTCTCTAGAATTTTCAAAATCCATGGCCACATGTTTACAATTTCACGTCAAAAAATGGCTAAAATTCCAGTTGAAATTTTTTCAAAGTCCCTGAAAAATTTTCCCATTTTTGTCCCAATTCTTCCCATTCCCATTGAAACTTTTCAAATCCCTCTCAAAATTGTTGAAATTCTCTTGAAGCTTTTAAAATTCTCTCTAGAATTTTCAAAATCCACTTCAACATGTTCACAATTTCACGTAAAAAAATGGCTAAAATTCCAGTTGAAATTTTTTCAAAGTCCCTGAAAAATTTTCCAATTTTTGTCCCAATTCTTCCCATTCCCATTGAAACTTTTCAAATCCCTCTCAAAATTGTTGAAATTCTCTTGAAGCTTTTAAAATTCTCTCTAGAATTTTCAAAATCCATGTCCACATGTTTACAATTTCACGTCAAAAAATGGCTAAAATTCCAGTTGAAATTTTTTCAAAGTCCCTGAAAAATTTTCCAATTTTTGTCCCAATTCTTCCCATTCCCATTGAAACTTTTCAAATCCCTCTCAAAATTGTTGAAATTCTGTTGAAGCTTTAAAAATTCTCTCTAGAATTTTCAAAATCCATGGCCACATATTTACAATTTCACGTAACAAAATGGCTAAAATTCCAGTTGAAATTTTTTCAAAGTCCCTGAAAAATTTTCCAATTTTTGTCCCAATGCTTCCCATTCCCATTGAAACTTTTCAAATCCCTCTCAAAATTGTTGAAATTCTGTTGAAGCTTTTAAAATTCTCTCTAGAATTTTCAAAATCCATGTCCACATGTTTACAATTTCACGTAAAAAAATGGCTAAAATTCCAGTTGAAATTTTTTCAAAGTCCCTTAAAAATTTTCCAATTTTTGTCCCAATTCTTCCCATTCCCATTGAAACTTTTCAAATCCCTCTCAAAATGGTTGAAATTCTGTTGAAGCTTTTAAAATTCTCTCTAGAATTTTCAAAATCCATGTCCACATGTTCACAATTTCACGTCAAAAAATGGCTAAAATTCCAGTTGAAATTTTTTCAAAGTCCCTTAAAAATTTTCCAATTTTTGTCCCAATTCTTCCCATTCCCATTGAAACTTTTCAAATCCCTCTCAAAATTGTTGAAATTCTCTTGAAGCTTTTAAAATTCTCTCTAGAATTTTCCATATCCATGTCCACATGTTTACAATTTCACGTCAAAAAATGGCTAAAATTCCAGTTGAAATTTTTTCAAAGTCCCTGAAAAATTTTCCAATTTTTGTCCCAATTCTTCCCATTCCCATTGAAACTTTTCAAATCCCTCTCAAAATTGTTGAAATTCTCTTGAAGCTTTTAAAATTCTCTCTAGAATTTTCAAAATCCATGGCCACATGTTTACAATTTCACGTCAAAAAATGGCTAAAATTCCAGTTGAAATTTTTTCAAAGTCCCTTAAAAATTTTCCAATTTTTGTCCCAATTCTTCCCATTCCCATTGAAACTTTTCAAATCCCTCTCAAAATTGTTGAAATTCTGTTGAAGCTTTTAAAATTCTCTCTAGAATTTTCAAAATCCATGTCCACATGTTTACAATTTCACATAAAAAAATGGCTAAAATTCCAGTTGAAATTTTTTCAAAGTCCCTGAAAAATTTTCCAATTTTTGTCCCAATTCTTCCCATTCCCATTGAAACTTTTCAAATCCCTCTCAAAATTGTTGAAATTCTCTTGAAGCTTTTAAAATTCTCTCTAGAATTTTCAAAATCCATGGCCACATGTTTACAATTTCACGTCAAAAAATGGCTAAAATTCCAGTTGAAATTTTTTCAAAGTCCCTTAAAAATTTTCCAATTTTTGTCCCAATTCTTCCCATTCCCATTGAAACTTTTCAAATCCCTCTCAAAATTGTTGAAATTCTCTTGAAGCTTTAAAAATTCTCTCTAGAATTTTCAAAATCCATGTCCACATGTTCACAATTTCACGTCAAAAAATGGCTAAAATTCCAGTTGAAATTTTTTCAAAGTCCCTGAAAAATTTTCCAATTTTTGTCCCAATTCTTCCCATTCCCATTGAAACTTTTCAAATCCCTCTCAAAATTGTTGAAATTCTCTTGAAGCTTTTAAAATTCTCTCTAGAATTTTCAAAATCCATGTCCACATGTTTACAATTTCACGTCAAAAAATGGCTAAAATTCCAGTTGAAATTTTTTCAAAGTCCCTTAACAATTTTCCAATTTTTGTCCCAATTCTTCCCATTCCCATTGAAACGTTTCAAATCCCTCTCAAAATTGTTGAAATTCTCTTGAAGCTTTTAAAATTCTCTCTAGAATTTTCAAAATCCATGGCCACATGTTTACAATTTCACATAAAAAAATGGCTAAAATTCCAGTTGAAATTTTTTCAAAGTCCCTTAAAAATTTTCCAATTTTTGTCCCAATTCTTCCCATTCCCATTGAAACTTTTCAAATCCCTCTCAAAATTGTTGAAATTCTCTTGAAGCTTTTAAAATTCTCTCTAGAATTTTCAAAATCCATGTCCACATGTTTACAATTTCACGTCAAAAAATTGCTAAAATTCCAGTTGAAATTTTTTCAAAGTCCCTTAAAAATTTTCCAATTTTTGTCCCAATTCTTCCCATTCCCATTGAAACTTTTCAAATCCCTCTCAAAATTGTTGAAATTCTCTTGAAGCTTTTAAAATTCTCTCTAGAATTTTCAAAATCCATGGCCACATGTTTACAATTTCACGTCAAAAAATTGCTAAAATTCCAGTTGAAATTTTTTCAAAGTCCCTTAAAAATTTTCCAATTTTTGTCCCAATTCTTCCCATTCCCATTGAAACTTTTCAAATCCCTCTCAAAATTGTTGAAATTCTGTTGAAGCTTTTAAAATTCTCTCTAGAATTTTCCATATCCATGTCCACATGTTTACAATTTCACGTCAAAAAATGGCTAAAATTCCAGTTGAAATTTTTTCAAAGTCCCTGAAAAATTTTCCAATTTTTGTCCCAATTCTTCCCATTCCCACTGAAACTTTTCAAATCCCTCTCAAAATTGTTGAAATTCTCTTGAAGCTTTTAAAATTCTCTCTAGAATTTTCAAAATCCATGGCCACATGTTTACAATTTCACTTAAAAAAATTGCTAAAATTCCAGTTGAAATTTTTTCAAAGTCCCTTAAAAATTTTCCAATTTTTGTCCCAATTCTTCCCATTCCCATTGAAACTTTTCAAATCCCTCTCAAAATTGTTGAAATTCTGTTGAAGCTTTTAAAATTCTCTCTAGAATTTTCCATATCCATGTCCACATGTTTACAATTTCACGTCAAAAAATGGCTAAAATTCCAGTTGAAATTTTTTCAAAGTCCCTTAAAAATTTTCCAATTTTTGTCCCAATTCTTCCCATTCCCATTGAAACTTTTCAAATCCCTCTCAAAATTGTTGAAATTCTGTTGAAGCTTTTAAAATTCTCTCTAGAATTTTCAAAATCCATGTCCACATGTTTACAATTTCACTTAAAAAAATGGCTAAAATTCCAGTTGAAATTTTTTCAAAGTCCCTGAAAAATTTTCCAATTTTTGTCCCAATTCTTCCCATTCCCATTGAAACTTTTCAAATCCCTCTCAAAATTGTTGAAATTCTCTTGAAGCTTTTAAAATTCTCTCTAGAATTTTCAAAATCCATGTCCACATGTTTACAATTTCACTTAAAAAAATGGCTAAAATTCCAGTTGAAATTTTTTCAAAGTCCCTGAAAAATTTTCCAATTTTTGTCCCAATTCTTCCCATTCCCATTGAAACTTTTCAAATCCCTCTCAAAATTGTTGAAATTCTGTTGAAGCTTTTAAAATTCTCTCTAGAATTTTCAAAATCCATGGCCACATGTTTACAATTTCACGTCAAAAAATGGCTAAAATTCCAGTTGAAATTTTTTCAAAGTCCCTGAAAAATTTTCCAATTTTTGTCCCAATGCTTCCCATTCCCATTGAAACTTTTCAAATCCCTCTCAAAATGGTTGAAATTCTCTTGAAGCTTTTAAAATTCTCTCTAGAATTTTCAAAATCCATGTCCACATGTTTACAATTTCACGTAACAAAATGGCTAAAATTCCAGTTGAAATTTTTTCAAAGTCCCTGAAAAATTTTCCAATTTTTGTCCCAATTCTTCCCATTCCCATTGAAACTTTTCAAATCCCTCTCAAAATGGTTGAAATTCTGTTGAAGCTTTTAAAATTCTCTCTAGAATTTTCAAAATCCATGTCCACATGTTCACAATTTCACGTCAAAAAATGGCTAAAATTCCAGTTGAAATTTTTTCAAAGTCCCTTAAAAATTTTCCAATTTTTGTCCCAATTCTTCCCATTCCCATTGAAACTTTTCAAATCCCTCTCAAAATTGTTGAAATTCTGTTGAAGCTTTTAAAATTCTCTCTAGAATTTTCCATATCCATGTCCACATGTTTACAATTTCACGTCAAAAAATGGCTAAAATTCCAGTTGAAATTTTTCAAAGTCCCTGAAAAATTTTCCAATTTTTGTCCCAATTCTTCCCATTCCCATTGAAACTTTTCAAATCCCTCTCAAAATTGTTGAAATTCTGTTGAAGCTTTTAAAATTCTCTCTAGAATTTTCAAAATCCATGGCCACATGTTTACAATTTCACGTCAAAAAATGGCTAAAATTCCAGTTGAAATTTTTTCAAAGTCCCTGAAAAATTTTCCCATTTTTGTCCCAATTCTTCCCATTCCCATTGAAACTTTTCAAATCCCTCTCAAAATGGTTGAAATTCTGTTGAAGCTTTTAAAATTCTCTCTAGAATTTTCAAAATCCATGTCCACATGTTTACAATTTCACGTCAAAAAATGGCTAAAATTCCAGTTGAAATTTTTTCAAAGTCCCTGAAAAATTTTCCAATTTTTGTCCCAATTCTTCCCATTCCCATTGAAACTTTTCAAATCCCTCTCAAAATGGTTGAAATTCTCTTGAAGCTTTTAAAATTCTCTCTAGAATTTTCAAAATCCATGGCCACATGTTTACAATTTCACGTCAAAAAATGGCTAAAATTCCAGTTGAAATTTTTTCAAAGTCCCTGAAAAATTTTCCAATTTTTGTCCCAATTCTTCCCATTCCCATTGAAACTTTTCAAATCCCTCTCAAAATTGTTGAAATTCTGTTGAAGCTTTAAAAATTCTCTCTAGAATTTTCAAAATCCATGTCCACATGTTTACAGTTTCACGTAACAAAATGGCTAAAATTCCAGTTGAAATTTTTTCAAAGTCCCTTAAAAATTTTCCAATTTTTGTCCCAATTCTTCCCATTCCCATTGAAACTTTTCACATCCCTCTCAAAATTGTTGAAATTCTCTTGAAGCTTTTAAAATTCTCTCTAGAATTTTCAAAATCCATGGCCACATGTTTACAATTTCACATAAAAAAATTGCTAAAATTCCAGTTGAAATTTTTTCAAAGTCCCTGAAAAATTTTCCAATTTTTGTCCCAATTCTTCCCATTCCCATTGAAACTTTTCAAATCCCTCTCAAAATTGTTGAAATTCTCTTGAAGCTTTTAAAATTCTCTCTAGAATTTTCAAAATCCATGGCCACATGTTTACAATTTCACGTCAAAAAATGGCTAAAATTCCAGTTGAAATTTTTTCAAAGTCCCTTAAAAATTTTCCAATTTTTGTCCCAATTCTTCCCATTCCCATTGAAACTTTTCAAATCCCTCTCAAAATGGTTGAAATTCTCTTGAAGCTTTTAAAATTCTCTCTAGAATTTTCAAAATCCATGTCCACATATTTACAATTTCACGTAAAAATGGCTAAAATTCCAGTTGAAATTTTTTCAAAGTCCCTTAAAAATTTTCCAATTTTTGTCCCAATTCTTCCCATTCCCATTGAAACTTTTCAAATCCCTCTCAAAATTGTTGAAATTCTGTTGAAGCTTTTAAAATTCTCTCTAGAATTTTCAAAATCCATGTCCACATGTTTACAATTTCACGTCAAAAAATGGCTAAAATTCCAGTTGAAATTTTTTCAAAGTCCCTGAAAAATTTTCCAATTTTTGTCCCAATTCTTCCCATTCCCATTGAAACTTTTCAAATCCCTCTCAAAATTGTTGAAATTCTGTTGAAGCTTTTAAAATTCTCTCTAGAATTTTCAAAATCCATGTCCACATGTTTACAATTTCACGTCAAAAAAATGGCTAAAATTCCAGTTGAAATTTTTTCAAAGTCCCTTCAAAATTTTCCAATTTTTGTCCCAATTCTTCCCATTCCCATTGAAACTTTTCAAATCCCTCTCAAAATTGTTGAAATTCTCTTGAAGCTTTTAAAATTCTCTCTAGAATTTTCAAAATCCACTTCCACATGTTTACAATTTCACGTCAAAAAATGGCTAAAATTCCAGTTGAAATTTTTTCAAAGTCCCTGAAAAATGTTCCAATTTTTGTCCCAATTCTTCCCATTCCTATTGAAACTTTTCAAATCCCTCTCAAAAGTGTTGAAATTCTGTTGAAGCATTTAAAATTCTCTCTAGAATTTTCAAAATCCATGGCCACATGTTTACAATTTCACGTCAAAAATTGGCTAAAATTCCAGTTGAAATTTTTTCAAAGTCCCTTAAAAATTTTCCAATTTTTGTCCCAATTCTTCCCATTCCCATTGAAACTTTTCACATCCCTCTCAAAATTGTTGAAATTCTCTTGAAGCTTTAAAAATTCTCTCTAGAATTTTCAAAATCCATGGCCACATGTTTACAATTTCACATTAAAAAATTGCTAAAATTCCAGTTGAAATTTTTTCAAAGTCCCTTAAAAATTTTCCCATTTTTGTCCCAATTCTTCCCATTCCCATTGAAACTTTTCAAATCCCTCTCAAAATTGTTGAAATTCTGTTGAAGCTTTTAAAATTCTCTCTAGAATTTTCCATATCCATGTCCACATGTTTACAATTTCATGTCAAAAAAATGCTAAAATTCCAGTTGAAATTTTTTCAAAGTCCCTGAAAAATTTTCCAATTTTTGTCCCAATTCTTCCCATTCCCATTGAAACTTTTCAAATCCCTCTCAAAATTGTTGAAATTCTCTTGAAGCTTTTAAAATTCTCTCTAGAATTTTCAAAATCCATGTCCACATGTTTACAATTTCACTTAAAAAAATGGCTAAAATTCCAGTTGAAATTTTTTCAAAGTCCCTTAAAAATTTTCCAATTTTTGTCCCAATTCTTCCCATTCCCATTGAAACTTTTCAAATCCCTCTCAAAATTGTTGAAATTCTCTTGAAGCTTTTAAAATTCTCTCTAGAATTTTCAAAATCCATGTCCACATGTTTACAATTTCACGTCAAAAAATGGCTAAAATTCCAGTTGAAATTTTTTCAAAGTCCCTTAAAAATTTTCCAATTTTTGTCCCAATTCTTCCCATTCCCATTGAAACTTTTCAAATCCCTCTCAAAATTGTTGAAATTCTCTTGAAGCTTTTAAAATTCTCTCTAGAATTTTCAAAATCCATGGCCACATGTTTACAATTTCACGTCAAAAAATGGCTAAAATTCCAGTTGAAATTTTTTCAAAGTCCCTTAAAAATTTTCCCATTTTTGTCCCAATTCTTCCCATTCCCATTGAAACTTTTCAAATCCCTCTCAAAATTGTTGAAATTCTGTTGAAGCTTTTAAAATTCTCTCTAGAATTTTCAAAATCCATGGCCACATGTTTACAATTTCACATAAAAAAATTGCTAAAATTCCAGTTGAAATTTTTTCAAAGTCCCTGAAAAATTTTCCAATTTTTGTCCCAATTCTTCCCATTCCCATTGAAACTTTTCAAATCCCTCTCAAAATTGTTGAAATTCTCTTGAAGCATTTAAAATTCTCTCTAGAATTTTCAAAATCCATGTCCACATGTTTACAATTTCACTTAAAAAAATGGCTAAAATTCTCGTTGAAATTTTTTCAAAGTCCCTTAAAAATTTTCCAATTTTTGTCCCAATTCTTCCCATTCCCATTGAAACTTTTCAAATCCCTCTCAAAATTGTTGAAATTCTCTTGAAGCTTTTAAAATTCTCTCTAGAATTTTCAAAATCCATGGCCACATGTTTACAATTTCACGTCAAAAAATGGCTAAAATTCCAGTTGAAATTTTTTCAAAGTCCCTGAAAAATTTTCCAATTTTTGTCCCAATTCTTCCCATTCCCATTGAAACTTTTCAAATCCCTCTCAAAATTGTTGAAATTCTGTTGAAGCTTTTAAAATTCTCTCTAGAATTTTCAAAATCCATGTCCACATGTTTACAATTTCACGTCAAAAAATGGCTAAAATTCCAGTTGAAATTTTTTCAAAGTCCCTGAAAAATTTTCCAATTTTTGTCCCAATTCTTCCCATTCCCATTGAAACTTTTCAAATCCCTCTCAAAATTGTTGAAATTCTCTTGAAGCTTTTAAAATTCTCTCTAGAATTTTCAAAATCCATGTCCACATGTTTACAATTTCACGTCAAAAAATTGCTAAAATTCCAGTTGAAATTTTATCAAAGTCCCTGAAAAATTTTCCAATTTTTGTCCCAATTCTTCCCATTCCCATTGAAACTTTTCAAATCCCTCTCAAAATTGTTGAAATTCTGTTGAAGCTTTTAAAATTCTCTCTAGAATTTTCAAAATCCATGTCCACATGTTTACAATTTCACGTCAAAAAATTGCTAAAATTCCAGTTGAAATTTTTTCAAAGTCCCTGAAAAATTTTCCAATTTTTGTCCCAATTCTTCCCATTCCCATTGAAACTTTTCAAATCCCTCTCAAAATTGTTGAAATTCTGTTGAAGCTTTTAAAATTCTCTCTACAATTTTCAAAATCCATGGCCACATGTTTACAATTTCACGTCAAAAAATGGCTAAAATTCCAGTTGAAATTTTTTCAAAGTCCCTTAAAAATTTTCCAATTTTTGTCCCAATTCTTCCCATTCCCATTGAAACTTTTCAAATCCCTCTCAAAATTGTTGAAATTCTCTTGAAGCTTTTAAAATTCTCTCTAGAATTTTCAAAATCCATGGCCACATGTTTACAATTTCACGTCAAAAAATGGCTAAAATTCCAGTTGAAATTTTTTCAAAGTCCCTTAAAAATTTTCCAATTTTTGTCCCAATTCTTCCCATTCCCATTGAAACTTTTCAAATCCCTCTCAAAATTGTTGAAATTCTGTTGAAGCTTTTAAAATTCTCTCTAGAATTTTCAAAATCTATGTCCACATGTTTACAATTTCACGTCAAAAAATGGCTAAAATTCCAGTTGAAATTTTTTCAAAGTCCCTGAAAAATTTTCCAATTTTTGTCCCAATTCTTCCCATTCCCATTGAAACTTTTCAAATCCCTCTCAAAATTGTTGAAATTCTCTTGAAGCTTTTAAAATTCTCTCTAGAATTTTCAAAATCCATGTCCACATGTTTACAATTTCACGTCAAAAAATGGCTAAAATTCCAGTTGAAATTTTTTCAAAGTCCCTGAAAAATTTTCCAATTTTTGTCCCAATTCTTCCCATTCCCATTGAAACTTTTCAAATCCCTCTCAAAAGTGTTGAAATTCTGTTGAAGCTTTTAAAATTCTCTCTAGAATTTTCAAAATCCATGTCCACATGTTTACATTTCACGTCAAAAAATGGCTAAAATTCCAGTTGAAATTTTTTCAAAGTCCCTTAAAAATTTTCCAATTTTTGTCCCAATTCTTCCCATTCCCATTGAAACTTTTCAAATCCCTCTCAAAATTGTTGAAATTCTCTTGAAGCTTTTAAAATTCTCTCTAGAATTTTCAAAATCCATGTCCACATGTTTACATTTCACGTCAAAAAATGGCTAAAATTCCAGTTGAAATTTTTTCAAAGTCCCTGAAAAATTTTCCAATTTTTGTCCCAATTCTTCCCATTCCCATTGAAACTTTTCAAATCCCTCTCAAAATTGTTGAAATTCTCTTGAAGCATTTAAAATTCTCTCTAGAATTTTCAAAATCCATGTCCACATGTTTACAATTTCACGTCAAAAAATGGCTAAAATTCTCGTTGAAATTTTTTCAAAGTCCCTTAAAAATTTTCCAATTTTTGTCCCAATTCTTCCCATTCCCATTGAAACTTTTCAAATCCCTCTCAAAATTGTTGAAATTCTCTTGAAGCTTTTAAAATTCTCTCTAGAATTTTCAAAATCCATGGCCACATGTTTACAATTTCACGTCAAAAAATGGCTAAAATTCCAGTTGAAATTTTTTCAAAGTCCCTGAAAAATTTTCCAATTTTTGTCCCAATTCTTCCCATTCCCATTGAAACTTTTCAAATCCCTCTCAAAATTGTTGAAATTCTCTTGAAGCTTTTAAAATTCTCTCTAGAATTTTCAAAATCCATGGCCACATGTTTACAATTTCACGTCAAAAAATGGCTAAAATTCCAGTTGAAATTTTTTCAAAGTCCCTGAAAAATTTTCCAATTTTTGTCCCAATTCTTCCCATTCCCATTGAAACTTTTCAAATCCCTCTCAAAATTGTTGAAATTCTCTTGAAGCTTTTAAAATTCTCTCTAGAATTTTCAAAATCCATGTCCACATGTTTACAATTTCACGTCAAAAAATGGCTAAAATTCCAGTTGAAATTTTTTCAAAGTCCCTTCAAAATTTTCCAATTTTTGTCCCAATTCTTCCCATTCCCATTGAAACTTTTCAAATCCCTCTCAAAATTGTTGAAATTCTCTTGAAGCTTTTAAAATTCTCTCTAGAATTTTCAAAATCCATGTCCACATGTTTACAATTTCACGTCAAAAAATTGCTAAAATTCCAGTTGAAATTTTTTCAAAGTCCCTTAAAAATTTTCCAATTTTTGTCCCAATTCTTCCCATTCCCATTGAAACTTTTCAAATCCCTCTCAAAATTGTTGAAATTCTGTTGAAGCTTTTAAAATTCTCTCTAGAATTTTCAAAATCCATGTCCACATGTTTACAATTTCACGTCAAAAAATTGCTAAAATTCCAGTTGAAATTTTTTCAAAGTCCCTTAAAAATTTTCCAATTTTTGTCCCAATTCTTCCCATTCCCATTGAAACTTTTCAAATCCCTCTCAAAATTGTTGAAATTCTGTTGAAGCTTTTAAAATTCTCTCTACAATTTTCAAAATCCATGGCCACATGTTTACAATTTCACGTCAAAAAATGGCTAAAATTCCAGTTGAAATTTTTTCAAAGTCCCTTAAAAATTTTCCAATTTTTGTCCCAATTCTTCCCATTCCCATTGAAACTTTTCAAATCCCTCTCAAAATTGTTGAAATTCTCTTGAAGCTTTTAAAATTCTCTCTAGAATTTTCAAAATCCATGGCCACATGTTTACAATTTCACGTCAAAAAATGGCTAAAATTCCAGTTGAAATTTTTTCAAAGTCCCTGAAAAATTTTCCCATTTTTGTCCCAATTCTTCCCATTCCCATTGAAACTTTTCAAATCCCTCTCAAAATTGTTGAAATTCTCTTGAAGCTTTTAAAATTCTCTCTAGAATTTTCAAAATCCATGTCCACATGTTTACAATTTCACGTCAAAAAATGGCTAAAATTCCAGTTGAAATTTTTTCAAAGTCCCTGAAAAATTTTCCAATTTTTGTCCCAATTCTTCCCATTCCCATTGAAACTTTTCAAATCCCTCTCAAAATGGTTGAAATTCTGTTGAAGCTTTTAAAATTCTCTCTAGAATTTTCAAAATCCATGTCCACATGTTTACAATTTCACGTCAAAAAATGGCTAAAATTCCAGTTGAAATTTTTTCAAAGTCCCTTAAAAATTTTCCAATTTTTGTCCCAATTCTTCCCATTCCCATTGAAACTTTTCAAATCCCTCTCAAAATTGTTGAAATTCTCTTGAAGCTTTTAAAATTCTCTCTAGAATTTTCAAAATCCATGTCCACATGTTTACAATTTCACGTCAAAAAATTGCTAAAATTCCAGTTGAAATTTTTTCAAAGTCCCTGAAAAATTTTCCAATTTTTGTCCCAATTCTTCCCATTCCCATTGAAACTTTTCAAATCCCTCTCAAAATTGTTGAAATTCTGTTGAAGCTTTTAAAATTCTCTCTAGAATTTTCAAAATCCATGTCCACATGTTTACAATTTCACGTCAAAAAATTGCTAAAATTCCAGTTGAAATTTTTTCAAAGTCCCTTAAAAATTTTCCAATTTTTGTCCCAATTCTTCCCATTCCCATTGAAACTTTTCAAATCCCTCTCAAAAGTGTTGAAATTCTGTTGAAGCTTTTAAAATTCTCTCTACAATTTTCAAAATCCATGTCCACATGTTTACAATTTCACGTCAAAAAATGGCTAAAATTCCAGTTGAAATTTTTTCAAAGTCCCTTAAAAATTTTCCAATTTTTGTCCCAATTCTTCCCATTCCCATTGAAACTTTTCAAATCCCTCTCAAAATTGTTGAAATTCTCTTGAAGCTTTTAAAATTCTCTCTAGAATTTTCAAAATCCATGTCCACATGTTTACAATTTCACGTCAAAAAATGGCTAAAATTCCAGTTGAAATTCTTTCAAAGTCCCTGAAAAATTTTCCAATTTTTGTCCCAATTCTTCCCATTCCCATTGAAACTTTTCAAATCCCTCTCAAAATTGTTGAAATTCTGTTGAAGCTTTTAAAATTCTCTCTAGAATTTTCAAAATCCATGTCCACATGTTTACAATTTCACGTCAAAAAATGGCTAAAATTCCAGTTGAAATTTTTTCAAAGTCCCTGAAAAATTTTCCAATTTTTGTCCCAATTCTTCCCATTCCCATTGAAACTTTTCAAATCCCTCTCAAAATTGTTGAAATTCTGTTGAAGCTTTTAAAATTCTCTCTAGAATTTTCAAAATCCACTTCCACATGTTTACAATTTCACGTCAAAAAATGGCTAAAATTCCAGTTGAAATTTTTTCAAAGTCCCTTCAAAATTTTCCAATTTTTGTCCCAATTCTTCCCATTCCCATTGAAACTTTTCAAATCCCTCTCAAAATTGTTGAAATTCTGTTGAAGCTTTTAAAATTCTCTCTAGAATTTTCAAAATCCATGTCCACATGTTTACAATTTCACGTCAAAAAATTGCTAAAATTCCAGTTGAAATTTTTTCAAAGTCCCTTAAAAATTTTCCAATTTTTGTCCCAATTCTTCCCATTCCCATTGAAACTTTTCAAATCCCTCTCAAAATTGTTGAAATTCTGTTGAAGCTTTTAAAATTCTCTCTACAATTTTCAAAATCCATGGCCACATGTTTACAATTTCACGTCAAAAAATGGCTAAAATTCCAGTTGAAATTTTTTCAAAGTCCCTTAAAAATTTTCCAATTTTTGTCCCAATTCTTCCCATTCCCATTGAAACTTTTCAAATCCCTCTCAAAATTGTTGAAATTCTCTTGAAGCTTTTAAAATTCTCTCTAGAATTTTCAAAATCCATGGCCACATGTTTACAATTTCACGTCAAAAAATGGCTAAAATTCCAGTTGAAATTTTTTCAAAGTCCCTGAAAAATTTTCCCATTTTTGTCCCAATTCTTCCCATTCCCATTGAAACTTTTCAAATCCCTCTCAAAATTGTTGAAATTCTCTTGAAGCTTTTAAAATTCTCTCTAGAATTTTCAAAATCCATGTCCACATGTTTACAATTTCACGTCAAAAAATGGCTAAAATTCCAGTTGAAATTTTTTCAAAGTCCCTGAAAAATTTTCCAATTTTTGTCCCAATTCTTCCCATTCCCATTGAAACTTTTCAAATCCCTCTCAAAATGGTTGAAATTCTGTTGAAGCTTTTAAAATTCTCTCTAGAATTTTCAAAATCCATGTCCACATGTTTACAATTTCACGTCAAAAAATGGCTAAAATTCCAGTTGAAATTTTTTCAAAGTCCCTTAAAAATTTTCCAATTTTTGTCCCAATTCTTCCCATTCCCATTGAAACTTTTCAAATCCCTCTCAAAATTGTTGAAATTCTCTTGAAGCTTTTAAAATTCTCTCTAGAATTTTCAAAATCCATGTCCACATGTTTACAATTTCACGTCAAAAAATTGCTAAAATTCCAGTTGAAATTTTTTCAAAGTCCCTGAAAAATTTTCCAATTTTTGTCCCAATTCTTCCCATTCCCATTGAAACTTTTCAAATCCCTCTCAAAATTGTTGAAATTCTGTTGAAGCTTTTAAAATTCTCTCTAGAATTTTCAAAATCCATGTCCACATGTTTACAATTTCACGTCAAAAAATTGCTAAAATTCCAGTTGAAATTTTTTCAAAGTCCCTTAAAAATTTTCCAATTTTTGTCCCAATTCTTCCCATTCCCATTGAAACTTTTCAAATCCCTCTCAAAAGTGTTGAAATTCTGTTGAAGCTTTTAAAATTCTCTCTACAATTTTCAAAATCCATGTCCACATGTTTACAATTTCACGTCAAAAAATGGCTAAAATTCCAGTTGAAATTTTTTCAAAGTCCCTTAAAAATTTTCCAATTTTTGTCCCAATTCTTCCCATTCCCATTGAAACTTTTCAAATCCCTCTCAAAATTGTTGAAATTCTCTTGAAGCTTTTAAAATTCTCTCTAGAATTTTCAAAATCCATGTCCACATGTTTACAATTTCACGTCAAAAAATGGCTAAAATTCCAGTTGAAATTCTTTCAAAGTCCCTGAAAAATTTTCCAATTTTTGTCCCAATTCTTCCCATTCCCATTGAAACTTTTCAAATCCCTCTCAAAATTGTTGAAATTCTGTTGAAGCTTTTAAAATTCTCTCTAGAATTTTCAAAATCCATGTCCACATGTTTACAATTTCACGTCAAAAAATGGCTAAAATTCCAGTTGAAATTTTTTCAAAGTCCCTGAAAAATTTTCCAATTTTTGTCCCAATTCTTCCCATTCCCATTGAAACTTTTCAAATCCCTCTCAAAATTGTTGAAATTCTGTTGAAGCTTTTAAAATTCTCTCTAGAATTTTCAAAATCCACTTCCACATGTTTACAATTTCACGTCAAAAAATGGCTAAAATTCCAGTTGAAATTTTTTCAAAGTCCCTTCAAAATTTTCCAATTTTTGTCCCAATTCTTCCCATTCCCATTGAAACTTTTCAAATCCCTCTCAAAATTGTTGAAATTCTGTTGAAGCTTTAAAAATTCTCTCTACAATTTTCAAAATCCATGGCCACATGTTTACAATTTCACGTCAAAAAATGGCTAAAATTCCAGTTGAAATTTTTTCAAAGTCCCTTCAAAATTTTCCCATTTTTGTCCCAATTCTTCCCATTCCCATTGAAACTTTTCAAATCCCTCTCAAAATTGTTGAAATTCTGTTGAAGCTTTTAAAATTCTCTCTAGAATTTTCAAAATCCATGTCCACATGTTTACAATTTCACGTCAAAAAATTGCTAAAATTCCAGTTGAAATTTTTTCAAAGTCCCTTAAAAATTTTCCAATTTTTGTCCCAATTCTTCCCATTCCCATTGAAACTTTTCAAATCCCTCTCAAAATTGTTGAAATTCTCTTGAAGCTTTTAAAATTCTCTCTACAATTTTCAAAATCCATGGCCACATGTTTACAATTTCACGTCAAAAAATTGCTAAAATTCCAGTTGAAATTTTTTCAAAGTCCCTTCAAAATTTTCCAATTTTTGTCCCAATTCTTCCCATTCCCATTGAAACTTTTCAAATCCCTCTCAAAATTGTTGAAATTCTCTTGAAGCTTTTAAAATTCTCTCTAGAATTTTCAAAATCCATGGCCACATGTTTACAATTTCACGTCAAAAAATGGCTAAAATTCCAGTTGAAATTTTTTCAAAGTCCCTTCAAAATTTTCCAATTTTTGTCCCAATTCTTCCCATTCCCATTGAAACTTTTCAAATCCCTCTCAAAATTGTTGAAATTCTCTTGAAGCTTTTAAAATTCTCTCTAGAATTTTCAAAATCCATGGCCACATGTTTACAATTTCACGTCAAAAAATGGCTAAAATTCCAGTTGAAATTTTTTCAAAGTCCCTTAAAAATTTTCCAATTTTTGTCCCAATTCTTCCCATTCCCATTGAAACTTTTCAAATCCCTCTCAAAATTGTTGAAATTCTCTTGAAGCTTTTAAAATTCTCTCTAGAATTTTCAAAATCCATGTCCACATGTTTACAATTTCACGTCAAAAAATTGCTAAAATTCCAGTTGAAATTTTTTCAAAGTCCCTGAAAAATTTTCCAATTTTTGTCCCAATTCTTCCCATTCCCATTGAAACTTTTCAAATCCCTCTCAAAATTGTTGAAATTCTGTTGAAGCTTTTAAAATTCTCTCTACAATTTTCAAAATCCATGGCCACATGTTTACAATTTCACGTCAAAAAATGGCTAAAATTCCAGTTGAAATTTTTTCAAAGTCCCTTAAAAATTTTCCAATTTTTGTCCCAATTCTTCCCATTCCCATTGAAACTTTTCAAATCCCTCTCAAAATTGTTGAAATTCTCTTGAAGCTTTTAAAATTCTCTCTAGAATTTTCAAAATCCATGGCCACATGTTTACAATTTCACGTCAAAAAATGGCTAAAATTCCAGTTGAAATTTTTTCAAAGTCCCTGAAAAATTTTCCAATTTTTGTCCCAATTCTTCCCATTCCCATTGAAACTTTTCAAATCCCTCTCAAAATTCTTGAAATTCTGTTGAAGCTTTTAAAATTCTCTCTAGAATTTTCAAAATCTATGTCCACATGTTTACAATTTCACGTCAAAAAATGGCTAAAATTCCAGTTGAAATTTTTTCAAAGTCCCTGAAAAATTTTCCAATTTTTGTCCCAATTCTTCCCATTCCCATTGAAACTTTTCAAATCCCTCTCAAAATTGTTGAAATTCTCTTGAAGCTTTTAAAATTCTCTCTAGAATTTTCAAAATCCATGTCCACATGTTTACAATTTCACGTCAAAAAATGGCTAAAATTCCAGTTGAAATTCTTTCAAAGTCCCTGAAAAATTTTCCAATTTTTGTCCCAATTCTTCCCATTCCCATTGAAACTTTTCAAATCCCTCTCAAAATTGTTGAAATTCTGTTGAAGCTTTTAAAATTCTCTCTAGAATTTTCAAAATCCATGGCCACATGTTTACAATTTCACGTCAAAAAATGGCTAAAATTCCAGTTGAAATTTTTTCAAAGTCCCTGAAAAATTTTCCAATTTTTGTCCCAATTCTTCCCATTCCCATTGAAACTTTTCAAATCCCTCTCAAAATTGTTGAAATTCTCTTGAAGCTTTTAAAATTCTCTCTAGAATTTTCAAAATCCACTTCCACATGTTTACAATTTCACGTCAAAAAATTGCTAAAATTCCAGTTGAAATTTTTTCAAAGTCCCTTAAAAATTTTCCAATTTTTGTCCCAATTCTTCCCATTCCCATTGAAACTTTTCAAATCCCTCTCAAAAGTGTTGAAATTCTGTTGAAGCTTTTAAAATTCTCTCTAGAATTTTCAAAATCCATGTCCACATGTTTACATTTCACGTCAAAAAATGGCTAAAATTCCAGTTGAAATTTTTTCAAAGTCCCTTAAAAATTTTCCAATTTTTGTCCCAATTCTTCCCATTCCCATTGAAACTTTTCAAATCCCTCTCAAAATTGTTGAAATTCTCTTGAAGCTTTTAAAATTCTCTCTAGAATTTTCAAAATCCATGTCCACATGTTTACAATTTCACGTCAAAAAATTGCTAAAATTCCAGTTGAAATTTTTTCCAAGTCCCTTAAAAATTTTCCAATTTTTGTCCCAATTCTTCCCATTCCCATTGAAACTTTTCAAATCCCTCTCAAAATTGTTGAAATTCTCTTGAAGCTTTTAAAATTCTCTCTAGAATTTTCAAAATCCATGTCCACATGTTTACAATTTCACGTCAAAAAATTGCTAAAATTCCAGTTGAAATTTTTTCAAAGTCCCTGAAAAATTTTCCAATTTTTGTCCCAATTCTTCCCATTCCCATTGAAACTTTTCAAATCCCTCTCAAAATTGTTGAAATTCTCTTGAAGCTTTTAAAATTCTCTCTAGAATTTTCAAAATCCATGTCCACATGTTTACAATTTCACGTCAAAAAATGGCTAAAATTCCAGTTGAAATTTTTTCAAAGTCCCTGAAAAATTTTCCAATTTTTGTCCCAATTCTTCCCATTCCCATTGAAACTTTTCAAATCCCTCTCAAAATTGTTGAAATTCTCTTGAAGCTTTTAAAATTCTCTCTAGAATTTTCAAAATCCATGGCCACATGTTTACAATTTCACGTCAAAAAATGGCTAAAATTCCAGTTGAAATTTTTTCAAAGTCCCTGAAAAATTTTCCAATTTTTGTGCCAATTCTTCCCATTCCCATTGAAACTTTTCAAATCCCTCTCAAAATTGTTGAAATTCTCTTGAAGCTTTTAAAATTCTCTCTAGAATTTTCAAAATCCATGTCCACATGTTTACAATTTCACGTCAAAAAATGGCTAAAATTCCAGTTGAAATTTTTTCAAAGTCCCTTAAAAATTTTCCAATTTTTGTCCCAATTCTTCCCATTCACATTGAAACTTTTCAAATCCCTCTCAAAATTGTAGAAATTCTGTTAAAGCTTTTAAAATTCTCTCTAGAATTTTCAAAATCTGTGTCCACATGTTTACAATTTCACGTCAAAAAATGGCTAAAATTCCAGTTGAAATTTTTTCAAAGTCCCTGAAAAATTTTCCCATTTTTGTCCCAATTCTTCCCATTCCCATTGAAACTTTTCAAATCCCTCTCAAAATTGTTGAAATTCTCTTGAAGCTTTTAAAATTCTCTCTAGAATTTTCAAAATCCATGTCCACATGTTTACAATTTCACTTAAAAAAATGGCTAAAATTCCAGTTGAAATTTTTTCAAAGTCCCTTAAAAATTTTCCAATTTTTGTCCCAATTCTTCCCATTCCCATTGAAACTTTTCAAATCCCTCTCAAAATTGTTGAAATTCTCTTGAAGCTTTTAAAATTCTCTCTAGAATTTTCAAAATCCATGTCCACATGTTTACAATTTCACGTCAAAAAATGGCTAAAATTCCAGTTGAAATTTTTTCAAAGTCCCTGAAAAATTTTCCAATTTTTGTCCCAATTCTTCCCATTCCCATTGAAACTTTTCAAATCCCTCTCAAAATTGTTGAAATTCTCTTGAAGCTTTTAAAATTCTCTCTAGAATTTTCAAAATCCATGTCCACATGTTTACAATTTCACGTCAAAAAATGGCTAAAATTCCAGTTGAAATTTTTTCAAAGTCCCTGAAAAATGTTCCAATTTTTGTCCCAATTCTTCCCATTCCCATTGAAACTTTTCAAATCCCTCTCAAAATTGTTGAAATTCTCTTGAAGCTTTTAAAATTCTCTCTAGAATTTTAAAAATCCATGTCCACATGTTTACAATTTCACGTCAAAAAATGGCTAAAATTCCAGTTGAAATTTTTTCAAAGTCCCTTAAAAATTTTCCAATTTTTGTCCCAATTCTTCCCATTCCCATTGAAACTTTTCAAATCCCTCTCAAAAGTGTTGAAATTCTGTTGAAGCTTTTAAAATTCTCTCTAGAATTTTCAAAATCCATGTCCACATGTTTACATTTCACGTCAAAAAATTGCTAAAATTCCAGTTGAAATTTTTTCAAAGTCCCTTAAAAATTTTCCAATTTTTGTCCCAATTCTTCCCATTCCCATTGAAACTTTTCAAATCCCTCTCAAAATTGTTGAAATTCTCTTGAAGCTTTAAAAATTCTCTCTAGAATTTTCAAAATCCATGTCCACATGTTTACAATTTCACGGTAAAAAATGGCTAAAATTCCAGTTGAAATTTTTTCAAAGTCCCTTAAAAATTTTCCAATTTTTGTCCCAATTCTTCCCATTCCCATTGAAACTTTTCAAATCCCTCTCAAAAGTGTTGAAATTCTGTTGAAGCTTTTAAAATTCTCTCTAGAATTTTCAAAATCCATGTCCACATGTTTACAATTTCACGTCAAAAAATGGCTAAAATTCCAGTTGAAATTTTTTCAAAGTCCCTTAAAAATTTTCCAATTTTTGTCCCAATTCTTCCCATTCCCATTGAAACTTTTCAAATCCCTCTCAAAATTGTTGAAATTCTCTTGAAGCTTTTAAAATTCTCTCTAGAATTTTCAAAATCCATGTCCACATGTTTACAATTTCACGTCAAAAAATGGCTAAAATTCCAGTTGAAATTTTTTCAAAGTCCCTTAAAAATTTTCCAATTTTTGTCCCAATTCTTCCCATTCCCATTGAAACTTTTCAAATCCCTCTCAACATTGTTGAAATTCTCTTGAAGCTTTTAAAATTCTCTCTAGAATTTTCAAAATCCATGTCCACATGTTTACATTTCACGTCAAAAAATGGCTAAAATTCCAGTTGAAATTTTTTCAAAGTCCCTGAAAAATTTTCCAATTTTTGTCCCAATTCTTCCCATTC